>NC_091955.1:43304166-43584166 GCF_031021105.1 Erythrolamprus reginae
AAACCTAAAGATATTAGAAAGAGGATTGCTGAATCTTTAAGAAACCTTTTGGAATCGAACAAATAATATATGGATATAGAGATGGACAAGGGGTGCAAATTAAAACTAGATATACAAAGTTAAGAAAAGTGCCAAGAGATATATTTCTACCCTTAGTAGAAGAAGACAATAGGTCTTCCAATAATATTTCAATATTTAACTAAGGATTAATAATACAGAAGTAATTCTGCTCAAAGATACACGTATTAGGACAGTGATGGCAAACCTATGGCACGGGTTTGGGAGGGCATTTGGCTTTCAGAGTGCTTCCAGGAGGATGGGGAGGGCGTTTTTACCCTTTCCCAGCTCCAGGGAAGCCTTTGGAGCCTGAGGAGGGCAAAATACAAGCCTACTGAGCCCACCAGAAGTTGGGAAACAGACTGTTTTCAGTCTCCAGAGGGCCTCTGGGGGGGGGAAAGCTGTTTCCGCCCTCCCCAGGCATTGAATTATCTATGTGGGCACTTGCACATGCTCAATAGTGTGCATGCATGCTCTTTCGGCACCTGAGGGGAAAAAAGGCTCACCATCACTATATTAAGACATTGCGTAAGGGAAAATAATTCATCTTTTGGACTAATAAACTTAGGCAAAACAGGTAGAACAAATTGGATTGTTTTTAAGTTTTAAACAGCACATTTCAACTTAACTAAATAAGTCAAGAGATTCTTTGAAAGATTTAAGGAGCAATTGGAGAGATGTAATTGATTAACAATGAAGGAGCTATCCAGCAAACACAGCAAGAGTCTGAAGAAGAAACTATTATATTGGGCCCTACAAGTATAGGTAATCCTAAATTTAGGATATAGCTCAATATTTACATTTTAAACAGAGGTTAAGTGGGTTATTCCCCATTTTTTTGCCCTTTTTGACATGGTTCTTAAGCAAATAACTGCAGTTGCTAAATGAATCCTGGTGGTTAAGTTGTTAAGTGAATCTGGATTCCCCCATTGTCAGAAGCCAGCTGGAAACATTACAAATAATGACCAGAAGACCCTGGGACAGTGCAATTGTCATAAATATATGCCAGTTGTCAAGCGCTTAAATTTTGATCATGGGGATGCTGCAACAATTTAAGTGTGAAAACTGGTCATAAGTCACCTTTTTCAGTGCTGTTGTAATTTCACACAGTCACTAAATGAATGGTTGTAAGTCAAGGACTCTCTGTATAGACTTTTCTAAGTTTATGACATAAATATTGATTTTAAATGCCTAATGTGCAATATAAATGGGACAAAACCCTCTCAAAAAAGCTATTACATTATTTTGAAAAGTTAAAATAAGAGATAATTTGCTTATAAAGAACATATGTAAGAATAACAGACAAAAATATTTGATTTATTAAAATTTAGGATAAACATTTATTCTTCAGGTGACACTAAGAAAAAATGGAGTTGTTTTGGATATAAACCTACAATTATAACCAATATTAATATTGACTGATGATCGTGGCAGATACATGAGAGTTTAAATTAATTTGAATGAAACCCTGACTCAGTGATGGGCTACAAAAATTTTTACTACCACACCATGGGTGTGGCTTATTTTGTGGGAGTGGCTTGTTGACCATGTGACAGGCACACAAAAATGCATTATCTACTATATAAAGTGTATATGTACACACACAGAGAGAGAGGGAGCTCTTCTAAAATTATACACATTCAACTTCACTTATTGTGTTAGGAAAAACACACCCAGAGTCCACTTTCTGCCACACATTTAACAATAACTAGTGTTGTACATACTCCTGATCAGTTGGAGGATGATGAAGATATTGAGGACTCGGATTCAGATAGCGTTTATGAATTAGTGGGGGCCCTGGGGTTACAGGTAGTAGAACAGGTGGGAGGCCAGCCACAGGATGGGGCTATGAGTTCAGGGTCTAGCGAGGGAGAATCAGATGCTCGCTGGGTTAACCCTAAATTCAGAAGTGTTCAAAAACGTAGAGAACAGAGGTCTGGAAGAAGATATTAAGGAGAGGAATGGGTTAAATACTGCAGTGATGTATTTGGCACGTCAGGGGGTCAGTGGAGAAGAAGGGTGGAGTTTCAACCTTGCCGAAGGGAAAATTGATGTGTTTTTCCTGCGCTAAAGTAAGCAAAAGTAGTTCTGTGTTTTTAACTGTCAGTTCTGCTGTTTTTCAAAGTTGTGCTGTTAGGAAAATAAATCTTGTTAAGTGGAGCAGTAGGAGGAATGTGAGGAATGCAACTAAGAGAGATAACGGACCGAGTGTATGTATGGAATGTGTTTGAATTAAAGGAGAACAGAGAAATAAATGGAATTTCTTTATTCATGAAATGATGCATTTAATAAGAATTGTTTGTAATTGCTAAAGTTCTACCAGAAACCAGAACAACTAGAACATTACACATACCTTCTGTTCTGCCAGGCTCTCTGCATGAGCCCCTAATTAAATGCAAAGGTAGAAAAAGCCACCATCAGTCTGAGGGTGCTGTGTCGAAGCAAGACAAACTTGTACCTGTAACGCAGACATGAGTTCCCTCCAGAACCATGCCGTGAATTGAGTCTCCCGGTCTGACACCACCCGACCTGGAAGCCCATGGAGCCAGAACACGTGCTGTAAAAATAATTGGGCCATGACTGGAGCTGTGGGCAGCTGGTGACAGGTGATGAAATGTACCATTTTCGTTAACATGTCCATCCATCACCACCATCACTGTGGTGAACCTCGACGACAGTAGCATATGTGTGACAAAGTCTATGGACACAGCTCCCCACGATCTCGTGGGCATTGGCAATGGCTGCAATAATCCTGGTGGTGTCCCTGTAGCTGACTTGGCCGCACATGTGGTAACATAAGAGTGAACATCATCCTGGAGCCACGGCCACCAAAACATTCGGGACACTAAGTCCAACGTTTTGAACAAGCCAAAATGACCTGCTGCGGGATTATTGTGACATTGGGCCATGACTAATACACAAAGCGGCCCTGCTGGTACCTACAACTGCCCTTGGTACCGGAGCAGTCCATCCAAAAATGTCCAGGGAGAATTGGGCACCTTCTCCCGCACCCGCTGTGCCACAAACCCATACCCCCTGCTGCATCTCATGAATACACCTCCGCAAATCAACGGGATCATGGGTAGCAGCCAACGCTTCCGCAGGCAGGATCGTTTGTAATGGGGCCGGTTCTTTGGGATGCAGGAACTCAGGTTTCCTGGACAAAGCATCCACTCTGGGGTTTTGGAAACTTGGCGTGTACCGGATCCGAAAGTTGAACTGTGCGAAGAAGAACGACCAATGTATCTGTCGTTGGTTCAACTTTCGAGCCATTTGCAGATACTCCAGATTTCTATGGTGCATCCGGACCTCCACCTGGTGCCGAGCGCCCTCGAGATGATGTCTCCACGTCTCAAACGCCGACTTGACGGCCAACAGTTCTTTTTCCTAAATCATGTAGTTCTGCTATGAGGACATGAGCTTACAAGAATGGTAGGCACACAGAAACAGGGTGCCACCGTCTGGATAGGCCTGTAGAAGTACAGTGCCAATGGCAACATCAGAGGCGTCGGTCTCCACGACAAATAGCTGACATGGGTCTGGATGCTGCAACAAGGGTTCTTTCATGAAAGCATCCTTGAGAGCCTCAAAGGCCTGCTGCTCCCCCTCACTCCATTGAAACGGCACTTGTTTCTGCAACAAGAGGGTAAGAGGTGCGGTCAGATGGGTAAGCCCTGGAATGAACGTGCGATAATAGTTCGCAAACCCCAACAACCTCTGCACGTCCTTCACCCTCTGCGGGGGTTGCCAGGTCTTGAGTGCCGACACCTTGCCTGGGTCCATGGCTATGCCCTCTGGAGAAATGACATACCCTAAAAGTTCGATGGTGGTCTGCAAAAACTGACATTTCTCCAGCTTGGCATATAAACGCTGCTATCGCAAATGGAGCAGAACCAGGCGCAAATGTCCCAAATGACTAGACTGTGATGGGGAGGTTCTACAGGACACAAGGGCAACAAATGTCTCTGCATGAAAGCCTCATCCAAGAAATTCATGGTGGCCCCCGAATCCATGAGGGCAAGAACCGAAATAGAGAGAGTACAATGATCTACATGGATTTGAACAGTAAGCGTGAAGTGTCGGTAGGTTCCAGGGTCATGAAGAATCCTGGGAAGGTCCAGCAATGGAGACACCCAGGAGGCAGCGGGGCCGGCAATAAGCTGCAGAGGAACACCACCTTCTCTGCATCCCTTGGAAAATGTAGCATTTGTGCATTGATAAACAGCTGCACGTGGCTGAAGAAGGCTGCAAACATGCGTCAGTCACCCCAAAATCTTTCAGGCATGGCCACGAAATATTTCCTCCGTGGTGCCAGCTGTGGAGCAAGAGCCGCTGGTTGCACCTGGGGAGGGGCGGGCTGCTGGGACAACACATCCACCTGGTTCTGCAATTGAAGGACTGTCTGCGTCAAAGCTTGTATTTCCAGCCTCAACGCATCAAACACAGCCTGCATCTCAGCCTCACTAGCAGCCATGGTAAAACAATGGCAAGAAAAACAAAGGCTGGAAGAAACAAAAAACAAGCAGGAACAAACCACCCAAACTGGAATGGTGTGTGTCTGAGGGGGTGGAAGATTATTCTGTTCTGCCGGGCTCTCTGCACGAGCCCCTAATTATATGCAAAGGTAGAAAAAGCAGACACATACATGTGAAAAGTCAAGATCTTTATCCAAAGAAAAATAGAAGCAAAACACCCTTTTGGTAGTCAAAGGGCTCACCTTCAAAGCAAACAGACTTGAATGCAGTGAAAAAATAAAAAACAAACTCAAAGCAATTAACAAGTAGCTGTGAAGTTGTCACAGCTACTCTCCTTCAAACGTTTTCCAACTCACACATTTGACTATGATTTAAGTTCAGAGTCCTGATATCAAAGCACAGAGTAATTGGAGAATCCGGAGAGTAAAGCCACATCCACGAACAGATAATCTTCCACACTGAGAGGCCGGCACGCTGTCCATTTAACAGCAGCCCTAATTAGTTGAATCACACGCAACCACAGGTGAACTCTCTTATCTCTTGTAATACCTACGTAGCTGCTCTTTTCTATTCATAGCCCTTTGCCTGCGTACGCCAATAAATGCTTCTTCATCAGTCCAGTGAAGGTAAGGAGGAGGATGAATAGCTTCCTAATGGGCTGTCTGCCATGACCCCTTCTAAGGGTCCCATTTCACAGTCACTCCCTGCTTCCGATGATACTTCGCTGTCTGAAGCAGTCGGCAGTAAAACAGGCCTCTGATACTGGAAGGATTCACCCACATCCACCCCCACAGTCCTTGGGGCAGGAGCTGGCCCAGAGCCAACCACAACACCTTCAGATGTACTTCCCTAGCTTGCACATCACTGTTAGAGCTAGGAAATGTCCTGGATTGAGTAAAATGTGGTGAATCTCAGTTAACAACGCTCTTGCTTAGCAACCAAAATGTTGGGTTCAGAGGACTTCCGGTCTGGAGGAGACCGCAGCGGGATCTCTTCGGCAGCGCTCTGCCCCGAGATTCCTTCTACCCCTCCGAAGGTCGCCAATTGCGATCGGATCGGGCTCGGATGGCCCGATCCCAGAACAGGGGGCTCCCCTCTGTCCGAGGAGCCGTCGCTGAAGCTCCGGAGGCAGCGGTTCGCCCCGCAGCTTCGGAGAAGGGAGAACCGATCTTCCTTCCTTAGGAAGATTCGGCCAGTGCATTCTCCCCACACCCAGCGGGAAGCAAGAAAAAGCTGAAGAAAGTGAAATTATTGCAATCTATCTGACTGAAAAGGAATACAATAGATAAAAAGACCTAAGGTAAAAAACTCTTTTTTCGTTTCATGTTCAAAAACAGAAGATTTGATCACAGTGAAAGTTTCAAGTGAAAGTTTTTTTTTTAAGGCGAAGGTAAAAGTTTTTCTTTTGGACAATTTGTATTCATCCGCAAATAACAGCCGAATCTAATTTTTTCACTTTAGTTTTTTCCATCTTGAACTTGAACTTTGGAACTTAAAAAATATTTTCCTTACTCTATGGATTAATAAAATAATTTAAATTTGATATGACTATAAAGAAGATCTAAATTGCTAAAGGAAATCTGTAATGATGATTGGAATTCGTATTTTTTAGATTGTTAAAATCATAGTGTTCCGGGCTTAAACTCTGACAGCGGAGGAACACAGCCTTGCTGCCTTTCTTCTCACCTTGCTGATTTTTTTTTATACAATAACGAAATAACACAATAATTAGAAAATAAATGGAAAATAAAAGGAACTGAAATATTAAATCACAAAGAGTTTATTCAGCCTTTCTTTTGGATTATTTACTTCTGGATTAACGTATTTGGATTACTTGCTGATCGTTTTTGGATTAGTTGCTGAGAATTTCCCAACATCTGCCTTGCTGTACGAAATTTAACCTGACTCCATCTTAGGATTTGCCTCTTTACTTCTGTCTTGAACTTGGAAAATAAACTTACTTTATTCTAAGCAAACGAAAACGTTTAACTTGACTTTGCCTTTGAATTTGAAATTGGAACTAAATACAACTTTATCCCTTGACACTTGGATTTACAACCCTTACTTGCCAGCACAACTATTCGACTTATAAGAAGAACATAAGTATATAATACTGATATTTTGTCTTTTAGAATAACTATTTTCCTCCCTGGTCTCTTTTAGATTCCTTTCTTTTTTTCTTTTGTGCACTGTTATTTTTAAAAGAAAATTGATTTGAAACATATGCGTTGTTAATAAACCTTGGTTTCCTGCTCTTTTTCAGTGGAATTAAAATACCACCTCCTTCCTTTCTCTCTCCCCTAGAATAATTTCCTCCACTCTTTTTCCTAATTTTCTCTTCTTCCCTCTCTCCCCCTCCTTTTTCTCTCCCATAATTTGCTCTTTCTATGTTCCTTTCTACCTTTTATGAATAGTTATTTTTTTTTCATTTATTCTGTCCTCTTTTCAGACTACTTCTTTTTAGCTCTTATTTCTTTCTTATTTTTAAAAGTTTTACACCTGGTTTTTTTTGGTATTGCCTATCTAAAGCTTTAAAAATAACAATATATTTTGAATTTTGTTAGTAATTGGATTGATATATATAGCTATATTTGAAGGGAAATTGTTAACAAGGTAAATTGAACAGGTTTGGAATTTATAGGAATTCTTTTCCTTTTACTACATATAAATTGAAAGTAATTTTAAATTTTAAATAGTGGATTCAAATTTGATAATGTCAAATACCTCAACCTTTGTTAAAACGGTTAAAAAACAAACTACAGCAGCAATTCCTTCCCCACAAGGGTCACCGCATCCTTCCCCGTCGCACCAGGTGTTAACTATGTCTACCAAGGAGAAAGACAAAGACAAAACAATGCAGTCCAACTTTGCAACAATACAAGAAACTTTAAATACATTGAAAGACTTTATGTTTAAATCTCAAGAAGATGCAACCCAACAACGAGAGGCTATAAAAGAGGACACAACACAACAAAGAGAAGCTATAAAATCAGAGTTGGCAGAATTTAAAACGGAGATGGCTGAATTGAAAGTTGACATGGGAGAGATGAAAGACCAGATAAAGGAGATGCAACAAACACTACAAGAAAGTGATGACCGAGTTAAAAAAGTTGAAGAGAAGTCTGATAAAACCGAAAAAAGAATGGACTACCTTGAAGGTAGAGCTGATGCAAGATATAGAAGATATGATGAATCAATCACTCAGTTGGAGATGCAACATGCTTCGTATGGGCTACGATTTCAGAATATAAAAGAGGAAAAAGATGAAGATTTAAAAATGACTATGGCTGAAACTATTGGAGGAATACTCCAAGAGGATCCCACAGCACTACTGAAAGAAATCGATGAAGTTTTCAGAACTTCGAATAGCTACATTCATCGCCACAATCTTCCGAGAGAGATACACATCAAGTTCACAAGAAAAGCTTTGCGAGATGACATACTCCACTGGTCAAGAAACTCCAAACTCCAACATCAAGGAATTGAAATAAAAATATTAAAACAAGTTCCAAGAAGTGTCAGAGAAAGCAGAAGAGATTATTATTTCCTAACCAGAATTTTGATTAAAGAAAATATAACTTTCCGTTGGCTCATCCCACAAGGCCTATCTCTGACCTGGCGTTCTACAAGATACAAACTGGAAAATATAGATCAAGCCATGTACTTCTTTGAAAACAGTGGTATCAGCCATCTGGACCATACAGCTAAACAACAAGTGGTCCAACAACAACCAGTACAACAGCAACCAGGGGAAAAACCAGCAATCCAACAAGAAGAAGACCTGGGGGCTACTGCTCAGATAATTGAGCAGGACCAAGGTGCCAGAAGAGTTCAACCTCAGCAAGAAACCAAAAAACCTACTAAATGACAATAAGTAAAGACTTAAAAATATTTTCCGTAAATGTTAATGGACTTAATGAACCAAGGAAAAGGAAACAAATCTTTTCTAAAATTAGAAATCAAAATGCTCAAATTGCAATATTACAAGAAGTGCATATTAAAAAAAACAACCAAAAATTACTGTTGAATCCCAAAATTGGAAAAATGTATGCTGCATTAGCAGATCAAAAAAAAAGAGGAGTAGTGATGTATGTTGAGAATTCTATAAATTCCAAACAAATATTTAAGGATAATGAGGGTAGAATATTGATTGTACAAGTTGATATTGAACCCAGACCTCTAGTTATTGTTTCTATCTATGCCCCTAATGAAGATCAAATGACATTTTACAAAAATCTACACCAAACAATAATAGAACTAGCTATTGAAAATGTATTAATAATTGGTGATTTTAATGCCATCGCGAATAGACAACTAGACCATTCAGGGGGGGGGGAGGTAACAATAAAAGGAAAAAAAGTAAAAAAACAAGAAGGAATCTACTACCTAGTACTTTTCAAAAAATGAAAGTGGAACTATTATTAAATGATATCTGGAGGGAAAGATACCCTCATAAGAGACAATATACCTTCTACTCCAACCCCCACAAAATTTGGACAAGAATAGACATGGTATGGGCACCAAAAATGGTTGCAGAACAAATAAAAGAGGTCGAGATAGATGTCAATACATGGGCTGATCACAATCCAATAGTAGTTTCTATGAGAATGAATAATAAACAGAACAACTGGCGGATGAATAGAAACATTTTAAATGATAAGAAATATAAGGATTGGATTGAAAAAGAATTAAAAATATTTTTTGAAATTAATAAAAACTCAGACACCACTCCACAAAATCTATGGGATACAGTTAAAGCCTATATAAGAGGATTAACAATATCCTACACAGCAAAATATAACAAGGAAAACAAATTAAAGTATGTACAATTAATAAATGAATTAAAACAACTAGAATTTTTATCGCAGCAGCATATCAAGAATAGAGATTTTAAAACAGAAATAAATGTAATTAAACATAAAATTAGAATCATAGAACAAAATCAGATAACTGAAAAAATTAAAAGAGCAAAGCAACACTATTTTGAACATGCAAACAAACCAGGCAGATGGCTAGCATATAAACTTAGAAAACAGAGGCAATCAAAACTAATTAAAAAACTAGAAGACAAAGATGGTATAATAAAATATGATACAGAAGGAAAGGCAGCCATTGTGTATAATTTTTATAAAGATCTAGATGCAAAAGATAATATTAGTGAAGATGAAGTTTTTAACTATCTACAATCTTCAAAATTACCACAAATAACAGAGGACCAACAGGCCACTATGGATGGACCAATAACAATGGAAGAACTCCTAATAATAATCAAAAAACAGAAAAATAATAAGGCCACGGGCCCAGACGCCATACCGGCAGAATGGTATAAAATAGAAAATGAAACAATAAGAAATAACATGTTAGAAATCTTCAATCAATGTAGACTTGAGGGTAAAATTCCTAAATCTTGGTCAGAATCACTAACAACTTTAATACACAAACCGGGTACAGAGCCAGAAAAAATTAAAAATTACAGGCCTATATCATTATTAAATGTAGATTACAAGATATTTATTGCTATTTATGCAGACAGACTTAAAAGAGTCATAAATGGAATAATACACCAAGATCAAAATGGGTTTCTACCAGGGAGACAAATTAAAAATAACCTCAGAACAGTTATAAACACATTAGAGTACTATGAACAATATCCAGGTAAGACAGCATCCTTAATGTTCTTAGATGCCCAAAAGGCCTTTGATAACATCAATTGGATATTTATAAAAATGCAATTAAATAAAATGAGATTTGGCCCAAAATTTGTTAATTTAATAGATACTATCTATTCAAAACAAACAACTAATATAATATTGAACAATAACCAACTACCAATACTTGAGATAAATAGGGGAGTTCGTCAAGGTTGCCCTATATCACCATTGCTATTCATTATGATTCTCGAAACTTTATTAATTAAAATAAGAACAGATCCTAAAATAAAAGGTCTAACTGTAGGAGATGAAACTTATAAAGTTCAAGCCTTTGCAGATGACTTAACGTTTATAATTGAAGAACCGATAACAACAGTCCCCACATTACTGCAAGCTATTGAACAATATGGAAAGGTAGCAGGTTTAAAGATAAACAAAAGTAAAACACATTTTCTAACTAAAAATATGAGCAAAACACAAGAAACCAAATTAGAAAGCATTTCCGGAATAAAGATTGTTAAAAAAGTAAAATACTTAGGAATAAGTCTAACAGCGAAAACAATAACATTAAAAAATGATAACTATACAAAATTACTAACAGAAATTAAAAAAGACTTAGCAATGTGGAATAACCTGAAAATATCATTTCTAGGAAGAGTTGCAACAATTAAGATGAATATTTTACCCAATGTCTTATTTCTCTTCCAGGTAATTCCAATAAATCCAGGGGGAATCTTTTTTAAAACTTTGACAAATCTAGTTAAAAAATTTATATGGCAAGGGAAAAAAGCAAGGATAAAAATAAATTGTCTAGAAGATATTAAAGAAAGAGGAGGATTTGGCCTTCCAAATTGGAAATTATATTATCAGGCTGCCGCATTAACATGGATTAGAGATTGGATAACTCTAGAGAATAAAAGAATATTAAACCTAGAAGGATCTTATGCTTGGATGGCACGCATTTATATGGTATGACAAGGAAAAAAACCACTCATATTTTAAAAGACACACATTAAGGAAGTATCTATTAGAGGTTTGGAAAGACATAAGGAAAAATCACTTTCTAAATATCCCAGAATGGCTTGCCCCCCTAGAAGCAATAACACATCCGAAGTCTATAAAAGACAAGAAAATATTTTTTAGATACAAAGAATTACTAAATGACCAGATGAAGTTAAAATCTAGGATTAAATTACAAGAAGAAGGGATAACAATAGACTGGTGGCACTACGCCCAGATTCGATCTAGATATCAGAAGGATAAAACCCTTTATATTTTTAATAAAAGTAAAAATTTGCTAAGTAATCTAATCACTACTAATCCAACAAAAATGATAGGTAAAATATATAAATTCCTCATTGCTCACAAAAATATAGAGTTGACCTTAAAAGACACTATGATAAGATGGTGCAGAAATATTGGCAAGGAAATAGACATAGACACATGGGAGAAAGTTTGGACTAATAACTGGAAAATGACTAAATCAGTCTCATTAAAAGAAAATCAAATTAAAATGTTTTACAGGTGGCATCTCCCACCAAATAGGATAGCAAAAATGTTTCCCAAAACATCCCCACTGTCGCGCTGGAAATTGCCAGCCCCCAACGACATTGAGAAACATCCAGTAGTTAGAGAGTTAATTCTGTCTAGTAAGATAGCTCCTCCTGTGTGATGTAACCTGTTTGCTCACATCCCCTCTTTCTGATGAAGAAGGGCGGTCTCTATCCAGAGTCCATTGTACTTTCAAACTTTCCGGTCCATCTTTTCTTAGCTATAAGATGTGCTATCTTTGTCTCTCAAGACAATTATTATTTTATGCTTTTAAATAAAGTAACTTGTTCTTTCGAACATGCTTTGTCTGTACTTCAATACCCATCGCCTTTGGAAGCTCCCGGCTCACTCCTCACGGGCTGAGCGCCTTGTTTAAGGTAAGGGGTCTCTCCATCCCGACATGGTAGACAGAGTGACGGTTATTATTGAAGTAATAGACCCCGCTTACACCCCGTAAGCTTCCTAGGAATCTTCCCTAATGCCAGCGAAGAAGAAACGCAATCCTCTCACGCAATCCTACGTAGATTCCCTCACGAGCGAGCAGTTAGCCCAACTCAAGGAGACTATTCGTGTAACCGATAGTAAAAGGAATCCTACAATGTCTTTGCACGGTGAGAAGGAATGCCTTCCAGCTGACGACAACATTCAACAAACTGTAGGTCTATCTTACTTGATTGATGATGTAGAAACCAGGGAACAGGATTGTAAATCTACCCAGGGTGACCCCTCCGGCAGTCTTTCCATTAATCCTAGCGACGATGAAGAGGAGGAGACGTTAACTCTCTTCCCCTCGCAATCATCTGCCATGCAGGTTAAGGCACAAGCCAAAACGAAGCACTTAGATGATTTCACCTCTCTCACTTCTGCTAACATTAAGGGAACGTCCCTAAACTTGCAGAAAATTGAGGAACTCATTGAAAAGGATGAGAAGGAGATTCACGCATTAGAATCAGTCTGTCTCCACTTTGATAACTTACCTACTATGAAAAATATAGAGCAGCAAGAAATCTATTTCAGTTATTTAAAAAAGGCTGATAACGCCAAGACTGAATTACAATCTCTGAAGAAACTTCAGCTTAAACTTATTACAGAAAAGATGGAGGTTATGTCCCTGAGAGACAGTTCACATGCTCATTCCCCAAAGGGAGAGACAGAAGGAATCCATTCCTCCCACTCACCCCAAGATAAGCATGCGCACATCATAAATTCTCCCATGGTCACACACTTCTTCCCGCCAGGCTCTAACATAGAACACATTCCTTTCAACGAAGGGAGGGCTAACCAGCCCGAAGCAAAAAAAATGGTCCCTTTGCATTTTGAAACTACAAGCCGAGGGGGGAGGCTTTCCCCCACTGCTACAAGTTACGCAACAGCGGCCACTAGTGGATGGAATGTCCGAAAGGAAAAACCATTGCCGGAAGCCAGACAGGGACTTTCCCAGGCAGATATGGCAGCTGAAATGCAGAGACAACAAGTTCCATTTGTTTCAGGTCCTTCTGTTTCATCGCAGAGGCCTCCAGTCTTTATTCCACAGATGCCTGCACAACTTCCCCAGGTGGGACAGCCACAAGGTTTGCCAGGAGGGGTTGGGGCTCAACCCCAACAACTCCAAGCGGTCCAGCTGACTGCATCAACAAGGCAGACCATCACTTCTTCCGCTCTGAAAGGTGAGTTTGTGCTGTTACCTAATGGACACAATTATCGGAAGTGGCTTCACAGAATAAATTTACACCTACTGGCTCATGACATAGATGGGATCGCTCATAATCCCCCAGTAAGGCGCTGGACTGCAGAAGAAAGGGAAGCTGACATAAAAGCCAAGCTACTCATTCTTATGAGCATGGACTCACAATTGTCACAAAGATATGACACACGTGACATTACTTCTGCTCAGATATTAGAGTCAATAGATGGCATGTTTAGGCCAATATCAGATGAAGGCAATTTCATACTGATAGCCAAGTTTAATAACACTAAACTTCCAACAGGGGGCGAACTTGCACCTCACCTTTCTAAACTCCTTACTATGCATAAAGATTTAGAAGAAAGAGGATATCGCTATGATGATAATCAAGTAAATGTGGCTATTATAACTTCCCTTGGTCCTGAATGGAAGGAAGTTATTTACAAGTTCAGTATACTCCCACTGGCCCAGAAGACTACTCAGAGACTCTGTAACATGCTAACTGAAGAAGCAGAGTTGCTGAACACTGGCCTTAGACCTATGTCAGCAGCATTTAAATCTAACTTGGCCAAGGGCGGTCACCAGAAAACAAGTACTCCAAAGTACTCACGCCAGAAACCTTTTAAGAAGGATGACACCCGCAAATCTCCTGATGTGCAAAGTATGAAGTCTGGCGAGACTGATCATCCACCTTACCCAACCCAGCCTAAAGGCGCACACAAGAAAGGATCCAGAGGAAAGAGTTCTGGGGCTGCAAAGTCAACTCCCAAAGACTCAAAAGATGAGAAACCTACTTATGTTGGTACCATCCACCTCAGCATTGTTCCTGACAAGTGTCCACTCTACGACATTCGTGAGTTATGGACCCTAGACAGCGGAGCAGCGGCACACATCGCGTACCGGAAGGAATCCTTCAGTGAGCTACACCCGACAGATGTCAAGGAAGTATTCGGAGTTGGTGATCTACGTTCCAAGGTGGAAGGAAAAGGAAAAGTCTTCGTCAAAGAACTGGACTCCCTTATCTCAAATGTTTTCTACGTTCCAACTGCCAAGAACAACATCCTTAGTGGATATTGCCTGAGAGAAGAATTGAAGGTTGTAATAAACTTTGAACTTACTGATGTGGGTCTCAATGAAAGCACTAGTCAAACTTTTGCTAAGGGCCTTGAGAAACATTTCACCTTGAAAAGCCTAGGGCATATCAATGATTATCTAGGTGTTCAGTTTGAGAAAACTGAGAAGGGGTTCTCTCTTTCACAAGAAAGTAAGGTTGACCAGCTTTTGCAAAATTGTAACATGTCTGATGCGCATACTTGTTGTTCTCCTATGCAAACTGACTTTTACAGGTTAACCCGAGAAGAGTATCCTGATTTTGAGAACAAAACATTGTACCGGTCAGTGATTGGATCGCTATTGTACATCAGCAGCTGGACGAGACCTGACATTTCACTGAGTGTGAATCTATTGTCCAGATACGTTGGAAAAGCTACCACGTTTCATTGGTCTTGCATAAAGAAGCTGCTCAAATACATGAAGCTCACGAAAGGCAAGAAGCTGTACCTTGAGCCAGATCATGTTGGGTATCCTGAAGTGATTTGTTATGCTGATGCTGACTGGGCAAGTGACACAGAAACACGAAAAAGTACTTCTGGTTATATCATGTTTTTAAATGGTTGTCCTTTCTTTTGGAAAGTTAGGCAGCAGAAGTTTATTTCTTGCTCTTCAACTGAATCTGAATATGCATGTGTTTCTGATTGCTGTAATGCATTAATGTCTCTTTTTCCTCTCATTGATAGTATTTGGAAAGGTCCTATGACACCAATTGTTATTATGGAGGATAATATTTCAGTTGCATTCATTGCTGAAGCTGAATTTGTTGGAGCTCGTTCACGGCACATTCACATCCGGTATCAAAATATCAGAGAGAAGGTGAAAGATGGTTTCGTGAAATTTCAGTATGTGGCTACTACTGAGCAGATCGCTGACTTGCTGAATAAGCCATTGCCAGCTGATCAACATGAATACCTCACCAACAAAATGTGCCTTAAGTGAATTGATGTCTTGATGTCCTGATGTCCCTCTTGTCTCTGATGACTGACAAAGAAGGGGTGTCGCGCTGGAAATTGCCAGCCCCCAACGACATTGAGAAACATCCAGTAGTTAGAGAGTTAATTCTGTCTAGTAAGATAGCTCCTCCTGTGTGATGTAACCTGTTTGCTCACATCCCCTCTTTCTGATGAAGAAGGGCGTTCTCTATCCAGAGTCCATTGTACTTTCAAACTTTCCGGTCCATCTTTTCTTAGCTATAAGATGTGCTATCTTTGTCTCTCAAGACAATTATTATTTTATGCTTTTAAATAAAGTAACTTGTTCATTCGAACATGCTTTGTCTGTACTTCAATACCCATCGCCTTTGGAAGCTCCCGGCTCACTCCTCACGGGCTGAGCGCCTTGTTTAAGGTAAGGGGTCTCTCCATCCCGACACCCACTACGTTGGAAATGTAAGAATGAAATAGGAACCTACTACCATCAATGGTGGACATGTGGTAAAGCTAAAATATTCTGGAAGATGATAGAGAAAATAATAAAAGAAATAGTAAAGCAGGATATAGAAAACACCCCGGAATTTTACCTATTAGGAATTACCAATCAGACTTATAAGAAAGAAATTCTTTATTTAATTATACACATACTAACTGCGGCTAGAATAATATATGCGCAAAATTGGAAGGGGGAAGAAATCCCGAAGGAAGAAGAAGTTATAGCCAAAATATTAGATTGCGCTGAAATGGATATGATGACAAGACGATTAAATGATCAAGAAGATACTAAATTCTATGAAACATGGAACAATGTTTATAAATGGATAGACAAGAAAAAATAAGATATACAAATTTATTTTTAGTTAATCTTTTGTATTTGTTTTTACCTGGGTGATAACAATGTTAATATTAGTTTAAATGTATCCTTTGATGATTATGGTATAGTAGTTTATGTATAAGCAACATATTAAGAATTTTGGTTTATATACGTATAGTAGTTAAAATTAGTTTAAATGTATTGTTTGATGATTATGGTATATTAGTTTATGTATAAGCAACATATAAAGAATTTCGGTTTATATACGTATAGTAGTTAAAATTAGATTAAATGTATTGTTTGATGATTATGGTATATTAGTTTATGTATAAGCAACATATTAAGAATTTTGGTTTATATATGCATAGCACTTAAGATTTTGAAAATTCTAACCCGAATTTACTAGACTTTTTAATATTCAACATATATTCAATTATGTATTCTTTTTCTGTATTTGAGTCTATACTTTCAAGAGAAGCGGGGGAAATGCACCCCCACTTTATGTTTAATGTTTGTATGTGTGTCTGTTTATTTTAAGAAAAATTAATAAAAAATATATAATTACAAAATGTTGGGTTCAATTGTGGCCATAAATCAGTCTTTCTTTCTTTCTTTCTTTCTTTCTTTCCTTCCTTCCTTCCTTCCTTCCTTCCTTCCTTCCTATCAACCTACCATCTTTCTGTCTGCCTCTCTTCCTTCCTACCATCTTTTTCTGTCTTTCTGCCTGCCTGCCTTCCTACCATCTTTCTTTTTCTGTCTTTCTTCCTTCCTAACATATTTTCTTTCTTTCCTTATTTCTTTCTTTCTTTCTTTCTTTCTTTCTTTCCTTCCTAGCATCTTTCTTTTCTTTCTTTCACTCTGTCTGTCTTCCTTCCTAGCTTCTTTCTTTCTTTCTTTCTTTCTTTCTTTCCTTCTTTTTTGGTTGAATAAATATTTTATTTAAAAAGCAGATTGCTTTGGATCAAACCAGACATGTGTACTGCGGGTACAGTACAGTGTTTCTGCTCCTCCATTCAATCTAATATTTGTACTTCCTTTTTGGGGACCTCTTCTCATACCAACGTTTTTATGTTGATTTCTTAATGTTCGCTTCCTTTGGCTGTCAGCACTTTGAACCTGCTAAAGTACAACCTCCTTGTTTACAGAGGGAAATGAGAAGTGCTGCCGGGGATGGGGGAGGCAGAAAGGCTTTTCCCTTCTCTTTGGGAGTGGGATAATTGAGGTTTCCTCCCAACCCCCAGCGTTTCTTTCCTCCACCGATTCGTGAGTTCTCTCTACCGCACAAACCAAGGCTTGCTCAGACATGGATCAGCCAAGTTCCAATATTCTCTCTCTTCTACCCCCGCCACTCCCCATAATCCCCCACAAGGAGAGGCTTCCAGGACTTACCCGATTGGGCTCACGTTTTTTAGCCTGCATTGCATTTTCTTTCCAGGCAAGGAAGAAAATGCAATGCAGGGAAAGTTGGGGGCATCCCATTTTTTTCTCCTCCCTCTGCTGCTAGGCCATGCTCTGAGGGGAGCTGAAAGGAGAAAGAAAGCCACCTTCCCAGGCCAAGCAGGGAGTTTGGGGTGTTTCAGCCCGGCTGCATCCCACTTCGATGGAAGAGAGAAGCTCCCTCGGCGTCCAATACAGGGGGAAGGAAGAGCAGGCGCGTGGACGGGGAGCCCTGGCAAGGATCTATTTGGAACCATCCCTGTTGCAGCTGTGAAAAGGGGAGGGGAGGGAAATCCCTGCTCGGCACAGCCCCACTTTGGGGCAAGCAGCCCCGAGCACTGCTAGCCTCTTGTTTGGAACACGAAGGAGCCGAGATTTCCTTCCCCCTCCCCCTGCAGCTGCAATATGGATGGTTCCAAAGAGATCCTTGCCAGGGATCTTTGCCTCCCATTTGGGGAGGTTTTTTTCCTGCTGGCTCAGCTCTGCAAGCACTCTTCCCAGGGTGCCCAATGAAGGCTGGCTGAAGGGCAAAAAGGTGAGAGGGGCTGGGGCCGAGTGCCTGGCAGCGTGTTTCTTCCCCACCCCGTTTCCCTCCAACATGCCCGGGATCCAGACCTGGCTGCAAGGGTTGAAGCGAAGCCCAACTCAATTGTTTCCATTGGCTCCAAAACAGGGGGGGGTCTGTGCTGAGGGGAAGGGGTGGCAAAGGCAGGCTGCGCTTCAACCCTGGCAGCTCGCCCTTCCGCCGTTCAGCCAGGAAGAGTGGTCACCTTCACTGGCGTGCTTCAGGCTGTGGCACTTCATCAGCGGGTGGGTCAAGGTGGGTGGGGGCTGCCCAAGGAGGACTGGCTGAAGGGCGAAAAGGTGAGAAGGGTTGGAGCCGAGTGCCTGGCAGCACATCTCTTCCCCACCCTGTTTTCCTCCAACACACCAGGGATTCAGATCTGGCTGCGAGGGTTGAAGCGAAGCCTGCCTTTGCTAACCCTTCCCCTCAGCGCAGTCCCCCCATTTTGGAGCCAATGGAAACAATTCAGCTGGGTTTCGCTTCAACCCTCGCAGCCAGGTCTGGATCCCCTCAGCGCAGTCCCCCATTTCAGAGCCAATGGAAACAATTGCCTCGAGTAGATGAGGGTTGAAGCGGGTAAGAGGAGCTGTGGTGCATAGACGGGTTCCTTCCTCCTTCCCCCCTGTTGTGGGGTGATTGTTTCCATTGGCTCCAAAATGGTCAGATTGCACTGAGGGAAGTGTGGCAAAGACAGCGCTGCAAACCGGCGAGACCCTCCAGCTTTGCAGGCAATGGTTCACTCTCACTGCTTTGCTCATACCCTCTCCCACCCCAACCCTGCTTGTAAGCTTTCGTCTGCTGGGAGAAAGGATTTCTTAAAATATGTTACACTAAAAAGTGGAGATATTGCTAAAGATTTTTCAGATACCCAGTGTCTTTAACATATAGGAGAAAAATTAGAATTTATAAAGAGACTATACTAAACTATAAAGAGAACCTTTGTAAAGCAAACATAAGGCACTGATATAAGTAAAGGATGCTAGTAAAGCTTTTACAAAATGGCAATTTATACAGCAGAATAGTAATTTGAAAAATCAAAGACTTGAGGAGATGCAAAACATTTGAATGAAGATAAATGGAAAGGATGTGGTTTCAGAGGCTGAAAGCCAACCAGGGCTTTTCCTGAGGTGCACATGAGTAACTCAGGAGAAGAGGAAGAGCCTCTTACTAGGGTACACAGAGTTGCTAGAAGGCATGAGTGGTTAAGCAAGAGGAGGTCTCTGCGTGAATAGATCTCTAGAAAAATCCACGTGGCCCTTCAGTGCGGAAGTCAACTTTCGTTATGTTCCAGATGTCTACTCGGAGATCTGTCTTGGGATATTATTATTTCAGTGATAAATTACGAACTAGGGAGTTGGGCTCATTATCTCCAGGTTTCCTGCCAACTCAGAGTGAGTCAGTTAATGAGAGCTGTGTGATCCAAGAAAATATCTACATGAAACCGCTGGGTGAGATCATCCAAGGGCATGGGGTGAGGTATCATCAATATGCGGATGATACCCAGTTGTACATCACCCCATGCCCAGTCAACGAAGCAGTGGAAATGATGTGCCGGTGCCTGGAGACTGTTGGGGTCTGGATGGGTGTCAACAAGCTCAAACTCAATCCAGACAAGACGGAGTGGCTGTGGGTTTTGCCTCCCAAGGACAATTCCATCTGTCCATCCATTACCCTGGGGGGGGAAATTATTGACCCCCTCAGAGAGGGTTCACAACTTGGGTGTCCTCCTCGATCCACAGCTAACATTGAAACACCATCTTTCGCCTGGTGCACCAGTTGCGGCCCTATTTGGACAGGGAGTCATTGCTCACAGTCGCTCATGCCCTTATCACCTCGAGGTTCGACTACTGCAACGCTCTCTACATGGGGCTACCTTTGAAAAGTGTTCGGAAACTTCAGATTGTGCAGAATGCGGCTGCGAGAGCTATCGTGGGGCTTCCTAGATTCGCCCACGTTTCTACAACATTCCGTGGCCTGCACTGGCTGCCGAACGGTTTCTGGTCACAATTCAAAGTGTTGGTAATGACCTTTAAAGCCCTTCATGGCATTGGACCAGAATACCTCCGGAACCGCCTTCTACCGCACGAATCCCAGCGGCCGATAAAGTCCCACAGAGTTGGTCTTCTCCGGGTCCCGTCGACCAAACAATGTCATTTGGCGGGCCCCAGGGGAAGAGCTTTCTCTGTGGCGGCCCCGGCCCTCTAGAATCAACTCCCCCTGGAGATTAGAACGGCCCCCATCCTCCTTGTCTTTCGCAAGTTACTCAAGACCCACCTATATCGCCAGGCATGGGGGAATTAAGACCTCTCCCCCAGGCTTTCTTATATTTGATGTTTGGTATGTATGTGTTGTATGGTTTTAAAATATAATTTTATTATTAGATTTGTTCCATTATTATACTGTTTTTATTATTGTTGTGAGCTGTCCCGAGTCTTCGGAGAGGGGCGGCATACAAATCTAATAAATTGAATTGAATTGAATCTGTGAGGTTTGGTTTCTGTTTTGGACTCTAATTAGTGGCTGGCACCAAACAGACCTATTTCTTGCTTTGTTGCTGGATTTCTAATCCAAACCTCCCTGCTCCTAAAATATTAGAATTACATGCTTAACTCTTGCAAAATCAGTGTGGGGGGGCCTATTTCTTGTGGGGCTCATTTCTGGGACAAAACAGAACCTGTACATGCAACCTTGTTCAATGCTGTTACTAATCTGGGGCTGGATCAACCAGTAACTAATAACACTACACTCGACAACTGCCTTGATCTCATCTTCTGCAATAGTTTAAAGTCAATTTATGGACTACAAATAAAAGAACCCTTTTCCAAAAATGATCACAGCATGATTGCCTTTTGCTTCAACATATGTCCTTACAAAAATCATCATAATCATGGAATCCCCAATTATAATGTTTTAAAAAGCCAACTTGATCTCATAGACCGGCCTCTCATCTCTTGATTGGCAAGTTTTATTTACTGGGTGGAATACTGCTGAAGACCATTATAACATTTTATAAACTAGAAGGGTCATTAAACTATATGTACAACTAAATATCAGAAAATCAGAAAAAACAAATTACCCATAACAATAAGGAAGCTTCAATCCAAAAAAACCCTCTGGCGAAAAAACAAAACTGGCTACGTAGCTAACTTTAAAAGATGCTACAAAAACGTATGCCAACAGATAAAGACTGAATGCGCCAATTATCAAATCAAACGAGGAAAACCTTCTGCACACGAAATCCAACTGCACCATCTATAATTTTGTGAACAAAAAACTTAAAGATTCAAGATCCACCCCACTCCTAAAAGGATCTAACAGTAAAGACTGTAATGATGAAGCCGTTAAAGCCAATCACTTTAACACATTCTTCGTACACAGTAATGCCTCATGCCCCACATTTCCTAGTTGTACTTCAACTAACGATCTAATACATATCAATTTTATAGAAGATAACATTGAAAAGGCAATATGCAGCCTAAAACCATCTCTATCTATTGGACCTAACGGACCATGTGCCTACTTCTTAAAAAAAGCTTTTCACTGCCATAGCAGAACCTCTAAGCATAATCTTTGAAAAATCTTTCAGGACCAGCTTCTTGCCCAAACTATGGTCACTAGCCAGAATCATCCCCATCTTCAAAAAGGGAGACCCTAACCTAGTTGAAAATTATAGACTAATCTCTTTATGTTGTATCACCTGCAAAGTCAAGGAATTGATCATAAACCCATCCATTACCCTCCACTTAGATACAAATGATCTTCTCTCTAATAAACAAGTTGACTTCAGAAAAAAAATGTTCTGTAGTCTGCCACTCCTACGTTGCAAAAACTTATAGATTACACAACTCAACAAGGCAAAGCAATGGATGCAATTTACATAGACTTCTGTAGAGACTTTGATTCAGTGGTACATGACAAACTACTTCTAAAACTAAAATCGTATGGCATTTCTGGACTCTGCATAATTGGGTAGCTGCATTTCTGTCAAACGGGCAGCAAGTGGTCAAAATAGGGAGTACCCTATTAAATCCTACACCAGTGATGTCGAACCTATGACACACGGGTCAGCACTGACACGCGTAGCCATTTTCGGTGACACACGGCCACCGGAGAAACAGGGAGCTTTAGGGAGTGCAATTGCAACCGCAATTATTATTATTATTATTTTTCCTCTCCCCTTAATTAAGAGGCCGGGCGATTTTCGCCCGGCCAATATTTGCGATGGCTGGGAGGGGCGAGAACACCGCCTCCCAGCTGGGCGTGCCTGCGCAGAGCGCAGGCTCACCCACACACTGCCTTTGGCAGCACAAGCATGCCTGTCTGGCCGGGGGAAGAATCGCCCCGGCCGGACGTCAGTTTCAGTTGGGGGTGCGGGGCACCGCCTCCCAGCTGATTGGCGCAGTGCCAAGCGTCGGAGCCCACCACAAACGGTGGTTGGCTCTCAGGGGCCGCTGGGAGCGAGGGGAGGGGTTGTAGGCCTATTTCAGGGTCTGCACCCCTCACCCTTGCCCCTCTGTTCCCTGCTCGCCTTCCAGAACGGTATTACAGGAGACGGTGCTAAGGTAAACCCTTACCGGGTTATTAATTTGTAATTTTAAAAAATCATGCCGGGCTCGCAAAAAAGAGAGTCTGAAAAAAAACCCTGCGTGGACGTCGCACCATTTGCTTCCTCCTTTGGCGGCTCATAACTAGATTTTTACAACCCCCCACCCCCCTTGATAAGCTTTTTCTTGAATCTGAACAGTTTGGGGGTTCGCAAAAGAGAGAAAAGTGAACGAGAGGGAGAAAGAGAGGGAAGGGAAGAGGGGAAGGAAGGAAAAGAGAGAGAGAAAGAGAAAAAAGTGGAAGGAAGAGAGAAGGAAAGAAAGGAAGGGAGAGAGAGAGTGAGAGAGAGAAGATAGGAAGAGAGAGAGAGAGAGAGAAATGATAGAATAAAGGGGAGAAAAAAATGAGAAAATGATTGAGGCAGAGAATGACAGGACAGAGAGAGAAAGAGAGAGAGAAGTGACTCTTGATTTAAAACATATAATAACATAAACATAAACATAATAACAGAGAAAAAAACCCCAACCCTCAACTGTTTTTATTAATAGTTATGTTTTTGAATTTGCTGGTTGTTTTAGTTTTAATAGTAATAGAGTTTGGTTTTGTTTTATTATTAATTTCTTTTAATAAAAAAGAAGGGATTTATTATTTATTTATATTTATATTTATTTTTTGTTTGTTTATCTGTCTACCTACCTACCTACCTACCTACCTACCTACCTACCTACCTACATACATACATACATACATATATATATATATATATATATTTCTATGCCGCCCAGTTTTTTTCTCAAGGTGACACACCACCCGAGTTATGCTCAGTTTTTTGGCGAATTTTGACACACCAAGCTCAAAAGGTTGCCCATAACTGTCCTACACCTACAAAATCCTACATAAGGGAGCATTTTAGGATCAACACTCTTTATACTTTACATAAAAGACTTTTGCAATCATATTATAATAACTGCATTCTCTTCGCTGATTATGCAAAACTATTCAACACCACCGACAATAATGCTACCTTTCAAAAAGACCTTGACTGAATGGTCAAACAATTGGCAACTTCAAATCTCAACCAACAAATGCTCTGTCTTTCACATTGGCAAAAAAAATCTGAACACAAATACAAACTGGGTGCATATGACCTCGTAGACAGCCATCACTCTGTCAATCACCTTGGGGTACTCATCTCTAATGATCTACCATATTTTTTGGAGTATAAGATGCACTGGAATATAAGACACACCTTAGTTTTGGGGGAGGAAAACAGGGAAAAGAATCTGCTTACCAGGTATTTATCTAGCTAGTCTCCTTAGTCTGGTCAGCTTTAGCACATTATTTTATCCCCTGGTTAAAGGCTTAATTTTTTTTTATTCTTAGAGAGTAACAATGAAAGAGCTTGCAAGCCAGTGAAAGCTGGGAATATTGTTAGCACCTGGCTATGGTTGGAAATAAACATTTGGAGCAAATAGAGAATGAAAAAAAACACATCAAAGACAGGGCTTGGAATACATTCTTGGCAGAGAGTAACAATGAAAGAGCTCGAAAGCGGGTAAGAGCTGGGAACATCATTAACACCTGATTAGGGCTGGAAAGAAACTTACTCAGAGTAAGTTAGAGTAATGAAACAAACCCTGCAAAGTCTTAGGGCTTAGAAAACATTTTTCACAGAGAGAAACAATGAAAGAGCCTGTAAGGGGCGTACATAAGCACACTAGAGTGCCTTCCGTCCCCTGTCATATAGTCTCTTCTATATCTCATATAATCTGAGATATATCTCTATAAGCTTCATTGTATATTATTGTGTATTGGACAAAATAAATAAATAAAAATAAATAAAGGTAAGAGCCGGGAAGATCGTTAGCAGCTAGTTAGGGCTGAAGGGGGGGGGAGCTACATTCAGAGTATAAGATGCACCCTAATTATCGGCCTCTTTTAGGGAGGAAAAAGTGTGTCTTATACACCGAAAAATACGGTATGTGCCAAAGCCCACTGTAAGAACATTGCCAAAAAATTAAGAGCTGTTATCCTAATCTTGCGTAGCTTCTTCTCTGGTAATATTGGACTACTAATTAGAGCATACAAATATTTGCTAGACTAATTTCTGAATATAGCTCATCTGTCTGGAACCTGTGCTACATATCGGACATTAATACAATTGAGGGAGTCCAGAGATATTTCACAAGAAAAGTCCTCCATTCCTCTGCTCGCAACAGAATACCTTATGACACCAGGCTTGAAATTTTGGGTTTAGACAACTTAGAACTATGCAGTCTTCAGTCTGACCTAAGTGCAGTACATAAAATTATCTGCTACAATGTCCTATCTATCTTTTTCTTTAAAAAAAAAATACATTTTATTGATTTTATAGGTTTACAAAAAACAAACATATAACAGTGCACAGTGCATGTGCCCATCACCAAACAACACACACACCCCGTCACCCCCACCACCCCTATAGAAGGATTCAAAGAATTTTAAATTATTTATCTATCTATTGATCCTTGGCTCTATCTTGAACGATTTTTACTAAAAGAGTGATTGTAATTTATTTTTCGTATTTACATCACAGATTCTACTTAACATATAATCTTTTACCTTGTTCCATCGCACCATCAGCTTCTCTAGTTTATTCTCATCAAAATTATTTAATCTTATTTCCATAATTTCAAAATGTATGTGATCCACCATGTACCAGTACCAATTCTGTAGTGTCCATTTTGTAGTCTTTCCATCCTAATACTATCACCGCTTGAGCACTTTCCAATGCTACAGTTTTAATTTCTTTAGATTCTCCTAGTTCCCTATATTTAATTAAGATTGCTGTTTCTTTTGTAATTATCCAATTAATGTTTAACATTTTATTAATTTCATTCTGGACTACCTTCCAGAATTTCTGTATTTCTGTACATTCCCAGATCATATGCATAAAAATTCCTTTTTTCTGGCATCCATGCCAGCATTTACCCTTCTCTTTCCCCTGGAAGTGTGCAATTTGTACAGGTGTATAGTACCACTTATGTAAGACTTTTCTTCTCATCTCTTTAACTCTCGTATTTTTAATCTTATATATATTTACTATTATTTCTTCCATTTCTCTTTCGTCTATTTGTAAGTCATCCTGCCAACATCTTGTTAAACTTTTAACTACTTCTTCTTCCCTCTGCAATAGCATTCTATATATGTTACTGGCTTGTGCTTTACTTTCATTTATCTTTACAATGTCCTACCTGTCAATGACTATTTCAGCTTCAACTACAACAATACCTGAGCACACAATAGATTTAAACTCAAAGTAAACTGCTTCAAACTCAATAGCAGAAAATACGACTTTTACAACAGAGTGACCAATGCCTGGAATACACAACCTGACTTTGTGGTATCTTCCCTAAACCCCCACAAATTTAACCTTAGTCTGTCTACTGTTGACCTCACTCCATTCCTAAGAAGCCTGTAAGGGGCATGCATAAGTGTACCATTGCGCCTGTCCTAATGTCTCCATATATTTTATCCATTTCATGTATTCATAAACAGGAAATGTTTATACTTATATTTGTTATCTTATATATGCTTGACAAAAATAAATAAAATAATAAAATAAAATAAAATAAACATAATTCTCCATTCTCAAGGAGTACAGTCCCAGAATATATTTGTCTTTTCCACATGGGGGCAGTAACATCTCAAAAAAGATATAAATATAAAATGACATACAAATAACATCATAGTGACGTTATATAAAATTTGGTCATGGGAATCATATTATAATTTAAATATTGAAATGGACAGTAAGACTTCAAAGCAATCTTTCATATGTTTAAATAAAAGGAAATGGCACTGAGCAGTAAGGAACCTCCTTTGGACAATTTTAACAGATCATGCAACAGGTTTGAACAGATTATGCAACAATTTTAACAGTTCATGCAAGATTCTTTTGGTACAGGTGAGATTTAAGGGATGTCTCTTTGCCCAATGCCACACCAGCTACAAGAAGCTAGATAGCAAGCAAACTCTTGACTGTCCATATGTTTAAAACACTTGAAGCTCTTTTCTTGAAATTCTTCATCCATGTTCTAAAACAATGTTTATGTTATAGAAACAGCTGTGTTTAGTAAGACAGGGTAGAGCTGTCCAATTTGTAAAGCTGAACCTAATTCTGAAGGGGGCAATGCTCATATTGGGGGAAAATACTTCAAAGAAGGACAAAAATGATTAAAATGGACACAACCATTTGTTTAAACTACGAGTCTTTGAAGAAAAACCAGCCTAATGTAAACTACCCTGGTAAGGTCTGAGCAGCTGTTCCATGTAGTTTTATCTCTGACCACCAGTGTGTAAAGAGGATGGAAAGAAAAGAGTCATAACAGGGCATTATACCTTTTACAATAGGTTGTAACTTATTTAAAAATATATTTTAAAATACCATAACATATCTCATCTTAGTTTCACAATGTTTTTAATGAAAAGAAAATAACAATTTTTAATAAAAAGAAAAATGAGCAGTGATGAGAATACATTTAGTATAGTGGCTAAGCTGCTGGCCCAGAAAACAGGAGACTGTGAAACTTCTAGAACCCCCTTAGAATGAAAGCCATTGTAGGGTTGTTGTTTGGGAGGAAATAGGAGGGAAGAAATATGTTCTCTGCCCTGAGTTCCTTCCTCCTCAAAATAAGACAAGATAAAAATATAATAAAAAACAATAATGTATCTGAAATGAGGATATTAATTTTGATTTTTTAGAAATGTAGTGGCAAACCATGGGATTGCTTTAGCAGTTCTCCTTCCTGGAAAATTTCTGGGAGCAGGGGAATAAAAATCATCTATACTTTCAGACTAGAAATACATCTTAACCTAAGGGTTTGATTTGTTGCAAGTAAGTGAATTGAATTAGCTGAGTTTGCCAGAATTTTCTAAACCAAAATCTAGCAATAAATTAAAACCTCACATACCAGACTTCCAACCAGACTTTACATGGTTAATTGAACAGGGATCCAAAAGACTGCATGATCAGCTCAACCAAGCATAGGAAGCTTTGAAATAATGTTTTTTTCAATAGGAGAACCCTTCAGGCTATTAACCAAGTGAGAAGAGTTTCAGAAGCATCATGGAATTATGGATTATTACTTTATCTTTAGAAAACAATCTTGAAGAAGCCCAAGATTATAAAGATCTCTAATTTTGGAGAGGGGAAACTCTGAGGTTAATTGATTTGTCCATTAAATAAATGTATATTGCTGCATATCTCATACTATATATGTGTCTCTAGGCACCCTTCAATAAAAAAACAGACAAAAATTAAACAGCATCCAGAATCATAAAGCATTAACATACTCAGGAGATGGGCTCCAACATATGCCAGTTGACTTCCTCTTCCCTGTGACAGTCCCTCAAGTACTGGAAGACTCATCATATCACACCTAGCCCTTCTCATTGATAGATTCGAGATACCTAGTGCTCTCAGTCATTTGTCATATGGTTTCACCTTAAGAACCCCAATCATCTTTGTTGTCTTTTTCTCCACTATTTCTAGATTCTCTTTTTGTATCATGGTTATCATAATTAGAGTCAGCCTCTGATCTGCTGTTGACTGACAGTACCGTTCACTTAATGGGATGGCTGGTGATTTGTCAGTGACATAACAAGGTGAGGGACGTAATGGGCAGCAGATGAGTGGATGCCCACTAACAAGTATGGCCATGATGGATGACAGGTGCTCTTTAAATGCTCTTTAAATGTAAGGACTCATTCTGCTGGTAGTTGGAATCTTTAATATTATTATTTGCAAACAAATAAGCTTGCAGAGCTTGGATTAATTGAATGAGTTTTAAAATGTAAATATTGCAGAATATATAGTCTCATGCTACATAACTAAGCTCAATTTCATGCTGAATAAATTAAATTATTAATGTATCTTAAATAGAAAACTTTTTAGATGTAATTTTACTCAAAAAGTGTTTTATTAAAATAAATAAAAATAAAAAATCTGATTTAAATTTTTAAAAATCTAATTTAAAATTTTAAAATCTTATTTTTTATTCTTTTTTAAAGTCATTGGTTTTTTTATCCACCTTGCTTTTAATTATTTGAAGAAAAATATAAAAGTCTAGAAGGAGAACCTTTTCTGCCATGGCACCCATCCTCTGCAATATCATCCTACAGAGGATCATAGAAACATAGAAACATAGAAGACTGACAGCAGAAAAAGACCTCATGGTCCATCTAGTCTGCCCTTATACTATTTCCTGTATTTTATGTTACAATGGATATATGTTTATCCCAGGCATGTTCAAATTCAGTTACTGTGGATTTACCAACCACGTCTGCTGGAAGTTTGTTCCAAGGATCTACTACTCTTTCAGTAAAATAATATTTTCTCATGTTGCTTTTGATCTTTCCCCCAACTAACTTCAGATTGTGTCCCCTTGTTCTTGTGTTCACTTTCCTATTAAAAACACTTCCCTCCTGAACCTTATTTAACCCTTTAACATATTTAAATGTTTTGATCATGTCCCCCCTTTTCCTTCTGTCCTCCAGACTATACAGATTGAGTTCATTAAGTCTTTCCTGATACGTTTTATGCTTAAGACCTTCCACCATTCTTGTAGCCTGTCTTTGGATCCGTTCAATTTTGTCAATATCTTTTTGTAGGTGAGGTCTCCAGAACTGAACACAGTATTCCAAATGTGGTCTCACCAGCGCTCTATATAAGGGTATCACAATCTCCTTCTTCCTGCTTGTTATACCTCTAGCTATGCAGCCAAGCATCCTACTTGCTTTTCCTACCGCCCGACCACACTGCTCACCCATTTTGAGACTGTCAGAAATTACTACCCCTAAATCCTTCTCTTCTGAAGTTTTTGCTAACACAGAACTGCCAATGCAATACTCAGATTGAGGATTACTTTTCCCCAAGTGCATTATTTTACATTTGGAAACATTAAACTGCAGTTTCCATTGCTTTGACTATTTATCTAGTAAAACTAAATCATTTACCATATTACAGATGCCTCCAGGAATATCAACCCTATTGCACACTTTAGAGTCATCGGCAAATAGGCAAACCTTCCCTACCAAACCTTCCCCTATGTCACTCACAAACATATTAAAAAGAATAGGACCCAGAACAGACCCTTGTGGCACACTGCTTGTAACCTGTCTCTGCTCAGAATACTCGCCATTAACAATAACTCTCTGATGTCTACGCTTCAGCCAGCTTGAAATCCACTGATCTATCCAGGGATTAAGTCCAATCTTCACTAATTTATCTCTCAGCTCTTTATGTGGAACCATATCAAAGGCTTTGCTGAAGTCCAGATAGGCAATATCCACGGCACCACCTTGATCCAACACCTTTGTGACATAGTCAAAGAAATCAATGAGATTAGTCTGATATGTAAAGCCATGCTGATTTGGGTCCAATAAGTTATTGTTTTTTAGGTGCTGATTTATCCTCTTTTTGAGTAGAGTCTCCATCATTTTAACTATAACTGATATCAAGCTAACTGGCCTGTAGTTACCAGCTTCTTCTCTACTTCCCTTCTTGTGGATAGGCACAACACTGGCCATTCTCCAATCCTCAGGAACATCTCCTGTTAACAGGAATTGGTTAAACAAATCAGTCAGGGGGGTAGCAATGACAGATCTGAGTTCTTTAAGAACTCTGGGGTGGATGCCATCTAGACCCATTGCCTTATTTATCTTTAATTGTTCAAATTCTTCTAAGACATTGGCTTCTAAGATCACTGGAGCTGAATCCATATAGCTGGAAGCAATGCTATATCCCTCTATAGTATTATTTTGTAAGGTGTCTTTTGAGAAAACTGAACAGAAGTAGCTATTGAAATGGTCAGTGATCTCCTTATTCCCATCAATGCATGTATTATTCCCGGTACTAAACTTCGTCATGCTGCAGTTTTTCTTCTTCCTATCACTAATATATCTGAAAAAGGTTTTATCCCCCTTCTTTACAGATTTGGCAATTTCTTCCTCTTTTGAGGCTTTAGCAGCATATATTATCTGTTTCACCTCCTCCTGTCTCATTTTATACACCTCTCTATCAGCTATACTTCCAGACTCTTTATACCTCCTATAGGCAGCCTTTTTTTCATTGACTATAGCCCTTACATCATTGCTAAACCATAGCGGTTTCTTCTTCCTTTTACCTTTAGTTATTTGCCTTACATACAGTCCTGTGGCTTTTAAGATGGCCTTTTTAAATACAGTCCACTGGGTGCTCGCTCCTGCCATTTTATCCCTCCCCTTTAATTCATTATTTAAATATTCCCCCATTGCATTAAAATTTGTTTTTCTGAAATCCAATACTTTGGTTGCATTATAGGATTGCTCACAATCAGTTTTTACATCAAACCATAAACATAGATGGTCACTGCAACCTAAATTTTCTCCCACCTTGACCTCTGAAACCCAATTCCCATTTGTAAAAATTAAATCTAGAATATTCTCCCCTCTAGTTGGTGTCTTAACCAGCTGTGCCGGAGCTGCTCCTGTAAAGGCCTCTACTATATTATTACTTTTGCATGTAAGGGCACTGGGGATATTCCAGTCAACATCAGGCATGTTGAAATCACCCATAACCACAATATCTCCCTTTACTGCCATTTGGGTAATTTCATCCACCATCTTGTTGTCATATTCCTCAGATTGCCCTGGGGCCTCCAATTCTAATGACAGAACCATCTTTATTTTGCATGCAAATCCAGAGAGTCTCCAGTTCTTTACATGTATTTTGAATTAGTGTTGTTTTTAGACTTTCTTTAAAATAAATGGCTACTCCACCTCCCCTTCTCTCTATTCTATCTTTCCTATACAGTGTATATCCTGGTATGGATATTTCCCATTCATTAGAATCCTTACACCATGTCTCAGTTATGGCAACCAGATCCAAATTATCTCTAGATATTATGGCCATTAACTCACAGAGCTTGTTGCTCAAGCTTCGAGCATTCGTGCACATTGCCCGAAGAACATTATTTTCATTATTAGTTTGCCCCTTATCATCAACAACTACATCTATTTTATTTACAGCTCCCTTTTCATAAGCTTTCAGAAACTGATTTATCCTCATTGGTCGGGGACCGAAATCATTCACCTCAGTTACATCTCTGTCCCCCTTACCTAGTTTAAATGCCTGTCCAAAAAAGTTCTGAATTCCTCACGGAGCACCTGGGTACCTCTGTATGATGGATGCAAACCATCCCTCTTAAACAACTCCCTATTAGACCACCTACTGACATCATGACTTACATAGACAAAACCTTCAGCTTTACACCACTGCCTTAACCACACATTAAACTCTCTGATACAAGTTGTTTTATCCTCCTGGCCACAAACCGGTAACACCTTTGAGAAATTCACTGAATCAGTTATTTTACCCAGCTCCACACTTAGACATTGAAAATCTCTTTTTACTACATTAACATTTCTCTGGCACAAATCATTTGTGCCAAGATGCACCACCACATCAACATTATTACCTTTACTCACAGCCTTGACAATCAGATTGGCACCATCCCTGCTGATCCTGCATCCAGGAAATTACAGGCCAATTAACCTGCCATCAATAAGTGGGAATTTATTATCTCCTTGAAAAGGTAATCAAGCAGTACATTTGTGAGCATCAAGAAACAAACAAGGAAATTAGTAGAAGCCAGAATGGGTTTGTTAAAAATAGATCATGACAGGAAAAACGTATTGCCTTCTTTGCCAAAGTAACTAAGTTAGTGGAAAAGGGAAATATAGTTTACTTACTCAGTAAGGCATTTGACAAATAGACCACAGCTACTTGGTAAGATAAAGCAGTGCAGGATAGATAGTACCATCACCAGATGGATTCAGAATTGGCCGATCAATTGATTAAGTGAGTAGTTCTTGGTGGAACTATATCTATATGAAGGGATGGAGGGAAGAATGTAGTGGGGTACTCTAATGTTTTATCTTAGGCCCAATATTCTTCAGCATCTTAAATGAACTAGATGAGAGCATAACCATGCTGGTTATCAACTATGAAAGCATTAATACATCCAAATATTAGTAATATTAGTAACATTGTTAGCTATAAGGATATCTTAATGGACAAGGGGGAATTGAAAGGGAAACAAGAAATAAATATGCAAATACAAACAAGATATGAAAAAGACATTAAATTATATTTATTTATTTATTTATTTATTTATTTATTTATTTATTTATTTATTTATTTATTTATTTATTTATTTATTTATTATTTGGATTTGTATGCCGCCCCTCTCCGAAGACTCGGGGCAGCTCACAACAAGTGAAACAAATCATAAATAATGCAATTAATTAAAATATTTAGAAATTTAAAAAACCCCATAAACTAACAGACACACACACAAGCATACCATGTATAAATTAAACATGCCCAGGGGGAGATGTTTCAATTCCCTCATGCCTGACGACAAAGGTGGGTTTTAAGGAGTTTACGGAAGGCAAGGAGAGTAGGGGCAGTTCTAATCTCCGGAGGGAGTTGGTTCCAGAGAGCCGGTGCCGCCACAGAGAAGGCTATATGGTTTTATTTAGAAATGACACAGCTGGATAAGATACTTACAGGTACATATGAACACACACACTGCTCAAAAAAATAAAGGGAACACTTAAATAACACAATATAACTCCAAGTAAATCAAACTTCTGTGAAATGAAACTATCCACTTAGGTTGCAACATCGATTGACAATCAATTTCACATGCTATTGTGCACATTCAACTTTGTACAGAACAAAGTATTCAATGAGATTATTTAATTCATTCAGATCTATGATGTGTTATTTGAGTGTTCCCCTTTTTTTAGTATATAATTATCTACTCAGTATTGAACTATCAGAAGTAAAAGAAACAATGGTCAAAAATTTTTGGTTATTCAATTGAGTTAGATAAATGGCAGCATTTATGGTAAAGGAATTACAAGTTAACAATGTCCACAACATATAAGGAAAATCAGTATACAATGTTTTATAGATGACATATGCCACCTGAAAAACTGGCAAAAATGTTTAAAGATAAATCTGCAAAATGTTGGAAATGTAATCAGTTACCTGGATTGTATTATCATATGTAGTGGACCTGCCCAAAAGCAAGAAATTATTGGATCAAAATTAAAACATGATTAGAAGAAATGATACAGCAACATAAAAATTTAAAACTGTAACTATTTCTATTGCATATATTACCAGAGAAATTCAGTAAGGAAAATATATACTTCACTGAACATGTGATAAGGGCAGTGAGGATAGTGTTTGCACAAAGATGGAAAGCAGAGAAAATTCCTAGGAGGAAAAAATAATTAAGAAAATATTGGATTTTGCAGAAATGAATAGACTGACCTTGATACTTAAAGAAAAAGAGAAATCAGAATATTTTCAGATATGGGGCCAATTTTATGATTGGTTAGAAAAGAGATATATATATTGTAAAGAAAGAGGGGTGAAATATTATAACAAATGAAATGATAAATAATAGGATATGAGAAATAATGGGGGAATAAGGAGAAGGCACAGAAAAAGCATGCAGAGGATGCACTGATGTATTGTACTGTATGTTTGTCTATAAAAATAAAAAAATTATAAAAGAAAAAAGAAAGTTTAAGTTCTTGCCTCCATAGCCACAAGTCCATCACGTTGCCCTAACCTCTATTGCCATGCTGGCAGAATCCACCTATCTCTTTCCATGCAGCCACAGTGGTACAGAGACAAAGGATGACCTTGGCTTTCTAGAAAGAATTTGTTATGGCTACAAACTAGCAACTTCATACAATCCCTCCTCCCATTTTCCCACAATAGAAAATCCATAGAGAGGAGGGGCGTGGCTAATGTCACAGTGCTATGAGAGTCTCCTGCACTGTATGGGGAAACTCCAAATCCCAGCTGTTGGAGACCTGAAACTGGATTGGATCTGGGTCAGATTCACCCTGAAGTGGTGCTGAAGAAGAGAGGCACCAGTCAGTGGTCTGGGGGGGGGCTTGCAAACCCTCCAGGGAGCCAGCACCAGCCTCTCGGTCAGCAACTATGGAAGATGACTCTGTCACCATTAGCTGGGATGGCCACGATCAGAATGATTGAAATGGAGGGATTGTGGATTTCCTGGGTGACAAGATCTAAGCATTTGTGCTGGAGACAGGTGAAGAAGTGCTGAAGCTGGGTAAATGTTTGGCCAATTTTATGATAAAAACAAGACATTTTAAATTTAAAAGGAGACAAAAGAGACTTTAAAATGGAGTGAGTGGCTATCTACCAATTGGAATACCATGAGAAACAAATTTAAAAGCCCAAACTTGAGGATATCTTTATAATTGGATTTGATGGAAGTTAAGGAGACTGAAAAACAATAAAGAATTTGAAGAAAATATCTTATAAGTGCTAAATGTATTTAAAATATATTGGAGACTTTTGTAAAGGAGTTGTTTTGTTATATTGGGAAACCGGCAATGCCATCTGCTGGCTAAAAGAAAATATTGCAACAGATTGTGGAAAGCTTGAATTTGCTGACAGCTGGAGATTGACGTTGCTCATAAGAAGATAACTAGGAGCTTGAAAGGACTTGAAAGAAGTGTGTATTGTGTTATGGTGTTTGATGGTGCACTGTTTTGGTGAAAGAAGATAAGAGAATTTTGAATTGGATTGGACTGAAATACAAAGAGAATAATACAGTGGAACCCCGACATAAGAGCTGCTCTACTTAAGAGCAACTCGAGATAAGAGCTGGGAGGGGAGAGATATTTTTGTTCTACTTACAAGCCCAAATTCGAGATACAAGCGCCAAGGAGCTGTCTCCTGAAGCCAAACGCTAACTTCCGCGTTCGGCTTCAGGAGACAGCTGCGAAGCGGCGCGCGTTTTAAAAGGTTGCAGCCGGCCTGGGGGGCTGGGGCGGGTGCTTGCAGCTTTCTTTCTTGCTCTTTTTCTTTCTCTCTTTTACCTTCCCTTCCTCTATTTCTTCGTTTCTTTCTCCTTCCCACCTTCTTCCCTCCCTCCCTCCCTTCACTCATTCCTCTCTTACTCTCCCCTTTCATAAGTTTCCTTGCTTCCTTCCTCTGTTCCTGTCCCTTCCCCCTTTCTTTCTTTCTTTCTTTCTTTCTTTCTTTCTTGCTCTTTTTCTTTCTCTCTTTTACCTTCCCTTCCTCTATTTCTTCGTTTCTTTCTCCTTCCCACCTTCTTCCCTCCCTCCCTCCCTTCACTCATTCCTCTCTTACTCTCCCCTTTCATAAGTTTCCTTGCTTCCTTCCTCTGTTCCTGTCCCTTCCCTCTTTCCTTCCTTCCTTCCCACCCTCCGTCCATTCATTCACCCATTCCTCTCTTGATCGCTTAAAGCCGGTCCCTGGTGCAAAAAGGGTTGGGGACCTCTGTCCTACAGGATTGGGTGGCAGAGAAGTTGAACATATGTAAATTTAAAAGTTTAAGAAAGTTTACAAGTTAAGTGAAAGAAACTTCATTATTCATTTATATGTACATGTACATTTCTTCATTAAAAACATGTCTTTCTGCATAATTTAGACTAACTTTGTGAGTTTTTTGAGGGCTGGAACCAATTAAAATTATTTACATTAATTCCTATGGGGAAAAGTCGTTCGAGATAAGAGCTGCTCGACTTAAGAGCCCAGGTCCGGAACGAATTAAACTCGTATCTCGAGGTACCACTGTATAACTTAATCTGTAAGTTAAAAAAAAACCCTGTGAACTTTGTGAATTGTGAACCTGACAATATGGAGGCGTGTTGTTATGAAGAATTGACTAAGATGTTAAAATACATCTATAAAGATATAAAAACTTACCTTTTGGAAATCAGAGATGGATCATGAAGAACATTTAAAATTTACAATGGTGAAAATGAAAATGAAGAACAAGGAGATTACACAGATGAAAAGGGACTGAAAGTAAAAACAGATTGATGATTATACTGGGGTTTTAAGGGTGGTAATAGGGAAAAGAGACTAGGAGGAATGGAGAACAGACTTACACAAATAATATACTCAAAAGGATGAAAGGGAATTTGGAAAAAAAGAAGTTATTGGAATAAAAATAAAAGAAAGAAAAAGAAAAAGTGAAGTGAAGCGGTTTGTAAGGGAAAAACCTACAAGAAGTAGAATTTTTGAGAGACCAAAAGAGAATGGATGAAAAGGGGAATGTTAATAGAAGGGAAGAGGGGGTTAATTGTATATAATTAAGTAGGGTATAAAGTTCTTATATAAGATTGAGGGGGGAATGTTATAAAAAAAATAGAATTATTATTTTACATTTAATAATATCAATACTTTTAGCTGCGTATAAGTGTGTATAATTAATATAATTACCTTGTTAAAATTTTAAATAAGTGAATAATTCTATATTAGATTGGTACAAGATGGTTTGAATTACATTTTGATGATGAAAAGGAAAAAGAAAAAGAAAAAAAGGGAAATAAATTAGACTATAGTAGGCCAATCGTTGGAAGGTTATACAATTTGAATAATTACTAATTTTCTTTATAAGATTTGTTTCTTTATAAGATTTATACAACTTAAAACTTGATTTAATGTTGAAAAGGATTTAGATAATTATTGAAATTGTAATGTTATAAGATATGTATAATAATTGCTTTTAAAGGTCTAATTTATAATTTATAAATTGGATTTTTACATGGGTCAGTTGGTTCAGGTCATTTGTGGGGGTCTCCAGGTTGGAGAATGTATTTTATTGGTTTAATTCACATATAATGTTAAGCCAAATTAGAACAAACAATATGTTTAAGGTGACCAGATTTTATCATTGGTAAAGCGGGACACCATTGACTCTGTGTGTGTGTGTGTGTGTGTGTGTGTGTGTGTGTGTTTGTCTATGAAATAAATAAATAAATTAGTTATCTAAATTATCTGAGACGAGGAGAGTATGTATATGTCATGGAAGAAAACCAGCCGGTAGTTTTGATGTTACTACATGATTTTTGCAATTAATATCAATATTTTGGTATAGAATCTTTTTTTTTCTTTTACATATAATAAATATGATGCAATAGAACAGAGGTAGGATTATGCAATCTATGATTAAGCAATTCTTGATTTAATATGTATTGAGACAGAAAAGATTTTAACTGTGAGATCTGCCTAAATAGAATATTTGAATATTTATTACATGGAAATTCATACAAACTAGCTGTACTGATTTTGTTGAATATAAAGAAAATTTGATAATTATGATGAAAATGAACATAAGATAAAATGTTTAACAATATGTGTAAAGTTGTTTTAGAGGTATTTGGTTACGATAAAAGAAGGAATAAGAAAAAACAGATAGTGAGGAACAGATCCAAGAAGGGGAGGAAGCAACAGGCCTAAAAATGAAAAGGCACAAGAAATAACTATTTTGGAAAACTAAGCTATAGCAATTAAATGAAGGATTAAAACAGTGAAATAATGTGATAGAGAACCCAGAAAACAAAGCTAGATTTTTCACTGGAGGTAGTTTCTTTTTGTTTTGGCATATTATTATTATTATTGTTGTTGTTGTCGTCATCATCATCATCATCATCATTAATTAGATTTGTATGCCACTCTTCTCCGAAGACTCGGGATTAGATTAGATTAAAGTTTTGGGGGGTTTTTGAATGAATTTTATAAACAATAATTTTTTTGGGAAGAGTTAGGGGTAATTTTTCAATCTGAATATATACCATCAGTCTGCTAATTATGAGTTGAGTTAGAATGGGAGAAACTCAGGAAAGGTTAAAGAGGGTGGAAGAGGAAGTAGAAGAGGAGGAAGAGATGGAGAGAGAGGTAGTAGAATAGGAGTGAAGGAGTTAATAGGTAGGAGCAGGTGATGGAGAAAGAGGAGTGCAAGAAAGAACAAGAAGAGGGGCAGACTGGTGATGGATTAGAAAAAAAATTGAATAAGAAGTGGATTCTGGAATAATGGACTAAACTGTGTAACTATATATGATGCTTGTAATATTGAGAGGTATATAATGTAAATTTATTTGTGAGAAGATGGAGAAAAATAAAAAAACTTTTTTGGAAAAAAAGAGAATAAACTTTTGCAATAGAGCAGGGATCCCCACATTTGGCAATTTTAAGACTTGTGAACTTCAACTCCCAGAATTCCTCAGCCAGCAAAGCAAAGGGAGTTGAAGTCTACAAGTGTTAAAGTTGCCAAAGTTGGAGATCCCTGCTCTAGTGGAACACAGCCACTGAGATGCCTTCCCAGCTGGCTTCTCCCCATCCTCCAAGAAAATTCCAAAGGTCATTTTACCTGTTCCCAGAGCTCTTGACCAGCACACAACATGCTCTGCAGGGGGGGGGGACTTCAGCTCCCATGCCGGTCATTTGCATAGATATTGCTGAAACTGTTCTGCACAAAGAGACCAATGCTGTGAGACATTTATCTAAAATGTCATCAATCAGTGTTCTAAAGACTCAAAGCACAGTTTAGGAGAGAGGCTAGGCTTTTCTGCAGGTAGCAAAGTCGGAGGAACAGAAAGTTCCCAGGTAAAGGGAACAGCTGAGGGGGAATTGAGAGGAGGGGGGAGGAGAGAGGAAACGACGGAGGTCTGCTTAGAGGGAACAGTGGAGGCAATCTGTTTATTTTTGTGTCAGACTTTCTGAGGGGGGGGGGAGGAAGAGGAGGGGAGGGCAGAAAGAAGGCAGGGGGCTAGCCACAAAATCGGGACTTTTTTTAAATGCCGCGGGAGAAATGATTAAAAAGCGGGAGTGTCCCACCAAAAGCAGGACATCTGTTCACTTTAAATATGTTGCTTTATTGAGCTGTATTACGTTCCAAAGAAAAGCAAGATGTAGTTGCTCTTGGCTGATCCTTAAATCCAAGGACAATTCTGCTTTTTTAAGCATTATGGAAAAATATTTCAATGAATAAACTACAGAAACTTTATCTAATATAAATCCTGTAAAAAATGTATATGCCACTAAAACAAAAGCCTAATTTCCATTGGGAATTAATTTTAAAAGGGATTGTATGGGAGATGGGTTAGAGGGAAATTGATAATTTTAATATAGGTTTTTGTTTTTAAAAATTAATGAAAAATATCCAAAGTTGAAAAAAAATCTAATGATTCAGACTGATATTAGTTTTCCTGATAAAATGTAACAGCAATTTCGTTTTTGAAAACTAGTCATAAATTAGCTTGTCTTTTTATAATAATGCCTTCTTTAACAGGGTGACCTCCAAATCTGTTGAGCTGTAGCTACTCTCATACCTAACTAGCATGGCTTGCTTAGTTTTATTGATTATGCTTTTTTTTTTCATTTTGGCTTCTTAATGAGTTGGGACATTACATGTTCAAATGTCATTTTGTCATTTTGTCCACTATCCATGCCATTTACTGATTTGGAATAATGTATGATAATACATAGGAAATAATATAGGAAATCAAGTGAAGAATGTTTGTGGCAGTAGATATTCAGAGGTCTGCATAATATCTATGTACATATTCTATAAGTGAAAAAGTGTTATGGTTACAAGTAAGTATGGTGATTACTACAATTCCTTGGGGTTTAATCTCAGCCTTTTCCTGTCTGACTGGTTGAAAACTCTGTCAGGGAAGTTGAACTCTTTGAAGAATAAAGAGTCCCATTACAGAGTGAGCCCCACTGAATTTCTGAATGAATGAAAAGTTAATTGAAGGAAACGATATAGCATATTTTAATCACAGTTAATTTAAACAATGCTGAGAGTAAGTAACTGGAAACAGTATGGTACCAAAGTACAGTTTTCTGATACCATTGGTATCTTTTGTTTTCATTTTTTATTAGGGTAATTTTAAAGGTCAGTGTTTGTCATAAACACTTCATTATCAAAACATTTGCTAAGCAAAACTGTAACATTACTATTAAAAGTTACCTCAATGTTTATCTATACATGAGTGATACATTTATGAAAAATACATTATAGCAAGTAATGTTATTACACAGGTTGTTGAATGAAGGACTCATTAACTTTTTTTGGCAAAAACTGGCATAATTCTGAAACATATGAAACACATTTATCAATTCTGAATATTTTTAATTATTAAAACAAAAAGATTTTGTGAAGAAATGTTAAGACTCCTTTATGACAAAATGATGCATGTCATTTTTTAAAGCAAATATTTTAGTTGTGGAGAAAATATTTAATGGTGAATAAAAATTTAAGAAGTTATGACAAACTAGATACAAAACTAAATGTGTTAGAAATTAATCTAGATGTGTATAAGCTATTATATATTTAATTAATTACATTTATTGTTAGGCAATTGTTCAGGAAAGTCTTCTAAATTCCATTTGATCCACATGCCACCGCCAAGACCATCGATCATTTAACTGGACCCTGTAAGAACAAGGTCCAGTTATCTCAGAAATCCAGCCTGGTTCCCAATGCATATCTCCCCCCCCCTGGCAATTTTGGGCATAAACTAGGTCTCCCTGGGCAAAATCATGCATGGGGTTGGAGCTGTCAATTTCAGGACCAGGGGCATATGAAGGATGCATGCGATCTAATCTTGTGTGGATAAGTTGGTTCATGAGAGTCTCTGCATCAGAGGACAGAAAGTCCTCCTGTTCAGCTTCCCCCTATGACCAGGGTCTGTTGTTGTCTAGTAACTAAGCAAGGGCATTAAAAAAGTTTAGCAGATCCAAGAATGCCTGTCACTCCAACTTGTTGGAAGGAGTTGAAGCTTTTCTGCTAGCTGATACCTTGGCTTGAGTGGGGTGAATCTCAGTTGAATCAATTGTACAACCCAGAAAATCAACATAGGGAACCCCTATCTGGCCCTTGCTCCATTTTAATTTGAGGCCTGCCTGGGGGAAATGGGAAAGAACCCCCCTGACATGGGTCAGTAGTTCTTGGGCAGAGGCAGCAGATATTAGAAGGTCATCAAAATATGGAGTTACTCCAGGCAGGCCGTAGATCAGGTTCTCAATGTTTTGGAAGAGGCTAGGAGCCACACTCACACACTGGAGATGGCAGCAGCAGATGCCCCCCCCCCCCGGTGGGTAAGAAGCATTTGGGCTTCTGTGGTAGCATCGTCCACCAGAAGTTACTGGTATGCCTGCATCATGTCCAGTTTGGCGAAAATTGACCCCTGGCCTAACGGATGTAGCAAATGCTACATGAGAGGTACCAGATAATTTTTAAGTAGTAAAAAGCTTGTTACAATGTTAAATAAGAAAGTCCGCAGCCCCAAAATTATGGATTTTAGTTATGGAAAAGCACGATCTACTTGAATTTAAAATATGAGATAATTTTGTTATCTGAGACATCAGAGAATTATCATAACACTAATATAAATTATAATAATATATCCTGTAAAATTTAAATTTAAATAATTACAATTTTTTAAATGAATGCTTAAATCCAAATACTGTCTATTTCTCCTTGCAAAGGTCTTTGTCTATTCCATGATTATATGTATTTAGTACAAATTAAGCTTAATGGAATTTTTTCCCATACAAATGTTACAGGAATGCCCTCTTAGTAAATGACTGGACTAAAGGAGAAAGGAAAACTAATCTACACTAAGATGCTGATGATGTGTATACAAAAGATAACAAAAACTAAACTTATTACTACTGGAGAAGAGGAGAAATGGAATGGAAATGTAATTTTATAAGTTTTGAAATTGTAAATTGCTCTGGAAGATATAGCTATTGAAACAATAAAAAAATTGCATTTAAGGAAGAGGGGGCAAATGATAGAAAACATTAATATTAGTTGAAATATAACCTAAAAAGAATAATCAAGAGGTTCATACAGTTAAAAGCAAGAAGTCCCAACTCAGTATAAATCTGCTATAAGCATGTGTAAAGTCTCAATGAATTTAATTACTGTAGGGTAATTAACACTGAAATTTAGCTTTAGCAGCTTAATAGCAATAGCACATAGATGTATATACCACTTCACAGCCCTCTCTAAGCAGTTGATAGAGTCAGCATATTGCCCATAATAATCTGGGTCCTCATTTTATTAATCTCGGAAGAGTGGAAAGCCAAGTCAACCTTGAGCCAGTGAGAATTGAACTAATGACAGTTGGCAGAATTTGCCTGCAGTGCTGCATTGAAACCACTGTGCCATCATGGTGCTTAATATTAATATTTCTGCTTTGTTAGCCATTGTAACAAACGGCAGTACAATAAATACATATTTTATATGATGTACTGCAGTCTTTGCATTAATACAGTTTTTAATTCTATATCTAGCAGCCTTTCCCTCTAGATCAGCGTTTCCCAACCAGTGTGCCGCGGCACACTAGTGTGCCGCGAGACACGGCCAGGTGTGCCGCAAAGCTCCTAGGGAAGCTCCAGCTGGGCGGGGCACTGCCAATGCCGACCTGGAGCTCCCGCTCGCAGCTGTCCCCCGGCTCCTGCTCGATGCCACGGTTTTCGGCGCTCTCCTGTTGGGCCCCAAAGAAGGAAGGCAGGAAGAAGGAGACCTTCATTCTTCGCGCCTTTTTCTCACCTTCCGCGGCATCAGGCAGGAGCCGAGGGACAGCTGCGAGTGGGAGCCCCAGATCGGAGGCACCAGCAGCGCCCCGCCCAGCTAGAGCTTCTCTGGTGTCAGCGGCAAGTGTCCTTTGGGGCCCGACGGGAGGGCACTGGCGGTGGGAGGGGGTGGCGGATGCAGCGGCCGCAGGCAGTTGCGGGGAGATGGCGGCGGCGAGAGGGAGCTCCAGGCGGCGAGAGGGAGCTCTCTCTCTCTCTCTCTCTCAGCTGACTGCAAGCGGGAGCCCTGACGGTGGCGGTTGGACGTGCTGCTGGATGCCGTACGTGCTAGTGCTGCGGGCCTGGCATATACGGCGTCCAGCAGCACGTCCAGCTGCCGCCGTCAGGGCTCCCGCTTGCAGTCAGCTGAGAGAGAGAGAGAGAAAGAGAAAGAAAGAAAGAGAGGCAGAGAGAGAGAAAGAGAGACATAGCAAGAGAGGCAGAGAAAGAGAGACAAAGCGAGAAAGAGAGACAGCAAGAGAGGCAGAGAAAGAGAAACAGAGCGAGAAAGAGAGACAGCAAGAGAGGCAGAGAAAGAGAGATAGAGAAAGAGAGAGAGAAAGAGAGACATAGCAAGAGAAAAAGAGAGACTTAGCAAGAGAGGCAGAGAGAGAGAAAGAGAAAGAAAGAGAGACATAGCAAGAGAGAGAGACAGAGAGAGAGAAAGAGAGAGAAAGAAAGAGAGATAGCAAGAGAGGAAAAGAGAAAGAAAGAGACATATAGCAAGAGACAATGAAAGAGAGAGAGAGCAAGAAAGAGAGAAAAAAGCAAGAAAGAGATAGCAAGAGAGACACAGAGAGAGAGAGAGAGAAAGGGAGAGAGAAAGACATAGAGGAAGGGAAGGAGGGAGAGAGAAAGAGAGCTAAAAAGAGAGGAAGAAAGAAAGAAAGAGGGATGGAGAGAGAGAAATAAGGGAAGGAAGGAAAAGAGAGAAAGAGGGAGAAATAGAGCGAAAAGGAGGAAGAGAGAGGTTTTTTGTCCAAACTTTTCTTTAGCCCCCCCCCCCCTTTCAATGTTCCCCAGGATTTTGAAAATATGAATAATGTGCCGCGGCTCAAAAAAGGTTGGGAAACACTGCTCTAGATTACAAACCCCATCACTTATAGCCAACATAATCAATTATCAGTTTGGACAAATTCAAGATTTGAAAGGGTTGTGTATATGAGTGCAGCCTAAAGAAAAAAATTCAGAGAAAATAAATATGGAAAAAAGACTAGGTAAAAAATATTTGTATCTATAATAGCAAATAGACTTTAAATTTTTTTGAGTGAATTTATTCATATAGATCAACATTGATTTTTACCCAAAAGACAAATAAATGATAATATGCATATAATTTTAAATACTATTGAATATTATGAACAATACCCTGGTGTTGATGTTTCTGGATGCCCCAAAGCATTTGATAATGTGAGCTGCCAGTTTTTGAGCAGGTAATTACAACATATGAACTTTGGTACGAATTTTCTGCATGTTATTGAGGCAATATATAAAAAGCAATCAGCTAGAATACTGATTAATGGAGAAATGACACAAAAGGTTGAAATTACTAAAAGCACAAGGCAAGGATGCCCTTTATCACCATTGTTATTTATTTTGATGCAGGAAGTCCTAAATAGAAATATTAGATCTGACTCTCAGATCTCAGGGCTTAAGATAGGAGATCTGCTGATATCTTAAGATATAAGCTGCAAACCTTTGCTGACGATTGGTTTTTTATACTTGAAAACCCATTGACTTCAGGCCTGAAACTTTTGACACAAATTCAAAGATATGGAGAAGTAGCAGGACTAAAGATTAATAAAGATAAAACTATATTGATTGCAAAGAAGATGATTGAAAAACAGAAATTACAATTAAAAAGACAGATGGTTGTTCAGATGGTAAAAGACGTAAAATACTTGGAAATTCAACTAAGAGCTAGATGCTCATCATTTAAGGAAACTAATTATATAAAATAATTATATAAAACTCAAAAAACAGATTGAGAAAGACTTAGAGAAATGGAAGACTTTTCAGTTATCTTTGATGGGCAGAATAGCTTTAATTAAGACGAATGTACTATCAAGTCTATTGTTCTTATTCTCTACAATTCCAATTAAAATTGATAAGATTTTTTTAATGACTTAAATTAAATGACAACAAAATTTATATGGCAAGGGAAAAGATTGAGAATCAGTTTCAAAACCCTACAAGATGACAGAGGGAGAGGAGGATTTGGACTCCCGAACTGGGAGCTTTATTACCAGACGGCGGCAATGACTTAGATAAAAGATAGGATTCATCTTAGAAACAAAAGATTATTAGTGCTAGAAGGACATGATTTACAAATAGGATGGCATGCATTTATGTGGATTTGCTTTTACCTAGGTGATAACAATATTAATACTAGTTCAAATGTATTTTTTGACGGTTATGATATAGTAGTGCAGGCATAAGTATAAGTAACATATTAAGATTTGTGATGTATAATAGTTGAAATTAGTTTAAATGTTTGGTTTGATGGTTTGATATTATTTTATCATAGTAATTAGGATTACATTAAAGGAATTTTTTCACGATTATGCCATACTAATCTTATCTAACATTTATATTGTATTCAAGATTTGTAAAACTTTAACTCAAATTTACTAATTTTTTTTTAATAGTTAACATATATTTAACTATGTATTCTTTTTCTATATTTGAATGTATACTTTCAAAAGAAGCGGGGGAAATACACCCCCACTTTATGTTTATTGTTTGTATGTACCTGTTTGTTTTATGAAAATTAATAAAAAATTGAAAAAAAAAAAAGAGAAGAAGAAAATATATAGTTACTTCCAGAGATATGTTGTAAGGAACTCATTGATGGCGATTTGGGAAAAGATGAAAGTAAAACATTATTCAAAAGTACCATTTTGGATCTTGATATTAGAAGTTTTCATACACCCCAATAGATAAGATTGGACTAATATTTTAAAATACAAGGACATAATTACACAAACATCAAACTTGAAATCACCTTCTTCTTCTTCCAAGGAAACTAAACTCTGAACTGATTCTGTCGGCAATAACACAGGCCTGTGACATGTTGAATTTTCCCCTGCATCCACCTCCCCATTCCCGGATGGCCCGATCCATGAACAGGGGGCTCTCCTCTGCCCGAGGACCCATCGCCAGGACTCCGGAGGCAGCGGTTCGCCCCGCAGCTTCGGAGACGGGACAACCGCTCCTCTTTGCTTAAGAGGACCGGCCAGCGCTTTCTCCCCTCACCCAGCGGGAAGAAGAAAAAATCCAAGAAGTGAAAGTACAAAATATTTTGATTGAAAAAGAATACAGCAGAGAAAGGACCTAAGGTAAAAAATTTCCATTGTGTTTCGTGTTTAAAAGCAGAAGATCGTGAAAGCTTTAAGTAAAAGTTTTTTTTTCTTCAGGGCGAAAGTGAAAGTTTTTCCCTGTTTGAACTCATCCGCAAACAACAGCCGGATCTAATTTTTTCACTTTTACTTTTCCATTTTGAACGTGAACTTTGGAACCTACAAAATAATTTCTTGACTTTATGGTTTAATAAAATAGCTTAAATTTGACATGACTATTTAGAAAATTCTAACTGCTAAAGGAAATTACTAGTGATGATTAGAATTTGGTTTTGATAGACTGTTAAAATCATAATGTTCTGGGTTTAAATTTTGAAAGCGGAGGAACACAGTCTTGCTGCCTTTTTTCCTTTCTTGTTGCTCTTTTTCACAACATGAAATAATTCAATAACTATGAAATAAATGGAATTTAGAAGAGATTGAAATCTTTTTTTTTCTTGGATTACCTACTATTGGATTAACCTATTTGGATTACTTGCTGAGCCTTTTTGGATTATCTGCTGACTCCTTTTGGATTATTTGTTGAGAATTTTTCTTTAACATCTGCCCTGCTGCACGGAACTTAACTTGACTCCATCTTGGGATTTGTCTCTTTGTTCCTGCCTTGAACTTGGAAAATAAACTGCCTTCATTTTGAATACAAGAAAGCTTTTGATTTGTCTTTTCCTTTGAACTTGGAACTGAAATCAAATACAACTCTATCCTCTGAGACTTGGATTTCCATCTTTACTCTCTAGCAAAATTACAGGATCTATAAGAAGAATATAAGTATATAATATTGTTATTGTGTCTTTTGAATAACCATTTTTCTTTTCCTGACTTTCCTTTGACTTTCTTTTTTTCTCTATTCCTTGTGCATTGTTATTATTAAAAGAAGTTTAGCTTGAACTATATGCATTGTTAACAAGCCTTGGGTTCCTGCTCTATTCTAATTAGTTGAATTAAAACAGTACCTCCTTTTTTTTTTCCTTCTCTTTCCCCTTTGAATAATTCCTTTCACCTTTTCTTAATAACTTTTACTTTTTTCCTCTCTCCCTCTCTTTCCCTCTTCTCAAACTTTTCCCTCCTATGTTTTTCTTTCTGTTTTCTACACATAGCTGATATTTTTTTCCTTCTTTTATTTTTGGCCTTCCCATCACACTACTTATTTTTAACTTTTACTTCTTTCTTATTCGCAAAACTTAACACTTGTTTTTTCTTTCTGTGGCATTGAATATTTTAATTTAAAAAATAATAATAATAATAATAATATTTTTTGAATTCTGTTATTAATTGAACTGGTACTGAATTGGTATAGTTATATTATAAGGGAATTTTCTTTTTAACAAAATACATTGAACAGATTTGGAATTTATAGCAATTCTTTTCTTTTTTACTACATATAAATTGAAACTAATCTAAATTTGAAATAGTGGATTCTAATTTGACAATGTCCAGTACCTCAACCCTTGTTAAAACAGGAAAAAAACAAACTACACCAACTACTCTTTCTCCACAAGTGTCACCGCATTCTTCTCCCTCGCACCAGGTGTTAACCATGTCCACCAAAGATAAAGACAAAGACAAAATAATGCAGTCTAATTTTGCAACTTTACATGAGACTTTAAATACTTTGAAGGACTTTATGTTTAAATCACAAGAAGACGCCACTCAACAAAGAGAGGCCATAAAAGAGGATGCAACACAACAAAGAGAAGCCATAAAAGCCGACTTGGCAGAATTCAAAGTGGAGATGGCCCAATTGAAAGCCGACATGGGTGAGATGAAAGACCAGATAAAGCAGATTCAACAAACACTTCAAGAAAGTGATGAACGAGTCAAAAAAGTTGAAGAGCAATCTGACAAAAATGAGAAAAGAATGGACTATCTCGAAGGGAGAGCTGATGAAAGATACAGAAGATATGATGAATCAATCATTCAGCTGGAGATGCAACGAGCTTCGTACGGACTTCGATTTCAGAATATAAAAGAGGAAAAAGATGAAGATTTAAAAATGACTATGGCGGAAACTATTGGAGGTATACTCCAAGAGGACCCCACAGCTTTACTGAAAGAAATCGATGAAGTATACAGAATCTTGAATAGCTATATCCGTCGACACAACCTCCCAAGAGAGATACACATTAAGTTTACAAGAAAAGCGTTGCGAGATGAGATACTCCACTATTCAAGAAACTCCCAGCCTCAACATCACGGAGTAGACATAAAGATACTAAAACAAGTTCCAAGAAGCGTCAGAGAAAGCAGAAGAGACTATCACTTTTTAACTAAAATTTTGATCAAAGAAAACATCACTTACCGTTGGCTTATTCCACAAGGACTTTCTCTGACATGGCGTTCTACAAGGTACAAACTGGAAAACGTAGAACAAGCTATGTACTTTTTTGAAAAGAGTGGCATCAGCCACTTTGATCACACAAGTAAGCAACAAGTGGTCCAACTACAACCAGCTCAACAGCAACCAGGGGAAGAATTACCAACTCAGCAAGAAGAAGATCTGGGGGCTACTGCTCAAGTAATAGAGCAGGACCAAGGTGCTAGAAGAGTTCAACCTCAGCGAGAAACCAAAAACCCCACTAAATGACAACAAATAAAGATTTAAAAATCTTTTCCGTAAATGTCAATGGACTTAATGAACCAAGAAAAAGGAAACAAATCTTTTCTAAAATTAGAAATCAAAATGCTCAGATTGCAATATTACAAGAAGTTCATATTAAAAAAAATAACCAAAAATTACTGTTGAATCCCAAAATTGGAAAAATGTACGCTGCATTAGCAGACCAAAAAAAAAGAGGTGTAGTGATGTATGTTAAGAATTTTATAAATTCCAAACAAATATATAAGGATAAAGAGGGTAGGATATTGATTGTACAAGTGGATATTGAACCTAGACCTCTAGTGGTTGTTTCTATCTATGCCCCCAATGAAGACCAAATGACATTTTATAAAAATTTACATCAAATAATAATAGATCTAGCTATTGATAATGTACTGATAATAGGTGACTTCAATGCTATTGCGAATAGACAATTAGACCATTCAGGAGGGGGAGGTAATAAAAAAGGGGAAAAAGGTAAAAAAACAAGAAGGAATTTGCTACCTAGTACTTTCCAAAAAATGAAAGCGGAATTATTACTAAGTGACATTTGGAGGGAAAGACACCCTTATAAAAGACAATATACCTTCTACTCCAACCCTCATAAAATTTGGACGAGAATTGACATGTTATGGGCACCAAAAATGGTTGCAGAACAAATAAGAGAGATTGAGATAGACGTAAATACATGGGCTGATCACAACCCAATAGTGGTCTCTATGACGATGAATAATAAACAGAACAACTGGCGGATGAATAGATATATATTAAATGATAAGAAATACAAGGATTGGATTGAAAAGGAACTAAAAATATTTTTTGAAATTAATAAAACCTCAGACACTACTCCACAGAATTTATGGGACACAGTTAAAGCGTATATAAGAGGCTTAACAATATCTTATACAGCAAAATATAACAAGGAAAAGAAATTAGAATATCTACAATTAATAAATGAATTAAAACAATTAGAATCCTTATCGCAGCAACACACTAAGAACAGAGATTTAAAGACAGAAATAAATGTAATTAAACATAAAATTAGAGTTATAGAACAAAACCAATTAACTGAAAAGATCAAAAGAGCAAAGCAACAATATTTTGAATACGCAAATAAACCTGGCAGATGGCTAGCATATAAACTTAGAAAACAGAGCCAATCAAAATTAATCCAAAAACTAGAAGATAAGGACGGTATAATAAAATATGATACAGAAGGTAAGGCAGACATTGTGTATAATTTTTATAAAGAACTATATGCTAAAGATCATGTTACCGAAGATGAAGTTTTTGACTATTTAAAAGCTTCAAAATTACCACAAATAACAGAAGACCAACAGGCCACCATGGATGGACCAATAACAATGGAAGAACTCCTAACAACAATTAAAAAACAAAAAAGCAACAAGGCCACAGGCCCAGATGCCATACCCGCAGAATGGTATAAGATAGAAAATGAAACAATAAGAAACCACATGTTAGAAACCTTCAATTTATGTAGACTTGAGGGTAAAATTCCCAAATCTTGGTCAGAATCACTGACAACTTTAATACATAAACAGGGCACAGATCCAGAAAAAATTAAAAACTATAGGCCTATATCATTATTAAATGTAGACTATAAGATATTTATTGCCATTTATGCAGAGAGACTCAAAAGAGTTATAAATGGAATAATACACCAAGACCAAAATGGGTTTCTACCAGGGAGACAAATTAAAAATAATCTTAGAACCGTAATAAATACACTAGAGTATTATGAACAACACTCAGACAAGATGGCATCTTTAATGTTTCTAGATGCTCAAAAGGCCTTTGACAACGTTAATTGGATATTCATAAAAATGCAATTAAATAAAATGAGATTTGGCCCAAAATTTGCTAACCTAATAGATACTATATACTCAAAACAAACAACGAACATAATATTGAACAATAATCAATTACCAACACTTGATATAAATAAGGGTGTTCGTCAAGGTTGCCCTATATCACCATTGTTATTTATCATGACTCTTGAAACTTTATTAATTAAAATAAGAGCTGACCCTAAAATAAAAGGTTTAACCGTAGGAGAAGAAACTTATAAAGTCCAGGCCTTTGCAGATGATCTAATGTTCATAATCGAAGAACCGACAACAACAGTTCCTACTTTACTGCAAGCTATTGAACAATATGGAAAGGTAGCAGGTTTAAAGATAAATAAAAGTAAAACACATTTTTTGACTAAAAATATGAATAAAACACAAGAAACTAAATTAGAAAGTATCTCTGGAATAAAGACTGTAAAAAAAGTAAAATACTTAGGAATAAACTTAACAGCGAAAACAATAACATTAAAAAATGACAATTATATAAAATTATTAGCAGAAATTAAAAAAGACTTAGCAATGTGGAATAATCTGAAAATATCTTTTTTAGGAAGAATTGCAACAATTAAGATGAATACTCTACCCAAGGTTTTATTTCTTTTCCAGGTAATACCAATAAATCCAGGGGGAATCTTTTTAAAAACTTTAACAAACCTAGTTAAAAAATTCATATGGCAAGGGAAAAAAGCAAGGATAAAAATCAATTGCTTAGAAGATATTAAAGAAAGAGGAGGATTTGGCCTTCCAAATTGGAAACTATATTATCAGGCTGCCGCATTAACATGGCTTAGAGAGTGGATAATCCTAGATAACAAAAGAATACTTAACTTAGAAGGACACGATTTAATGCTTGGATGGCACGCATTTTTATGGTATGATAAAGATAAAAACCATTCAAATTTTAAAAGGCACACATTAAGGAAATATCTACTAGAAGTCTGGAAAGACATAAAGAAAAATCATTTTTTAAATATCCCAGAATGGCTAGCTCCTTTAGAAGCAATAACGCATCCAAAGTCCATAAAGGACAAGAAAATAACGTATAGATATAAAGAATTACTAAATGATCAGATGACGCTTAAATCTAGAATTGAACTACAAGAAGAAGGGATAATAATAGACTGGTGGCACTATGCCCAGATCCGATCTAGATACCAGAAGGATAAAACTCTTTACATTTTTAATAAAAGTAAGAATCCTTTAAGTACTTTAATTACCACCAATTCAATAAAAATGATAGGGAAAATGTATAAACTACTCATTGCTCATAAAAATATAGAGCTGACTTTAAAAGATACTATGATAAGATGGTGTAGAAATATCGGCAAGGAAATAGACATAGATACATGGGAGAAAGTGTGGATTAATAACTGGAAAATGACTAAATCAGTTTCATTAAAAGAAAATCAAATTAAAATGTTCTATAGATGGCACCTCCAACCAAATAGGATAGCAAAAATGTTTCCCAAAACATCCCCAATATGCTGGAAATGTAAGAAGGATATAGGAACCTATTACCATCAATGGTGGACATGTGGTAAAGCTAAAATATATTGGAAGATGATTGAGAAAATATTAAAAGAAATAATAAAGCAAGATATAGATAATACCCCGGAATTTTACTTACTAGGTGTTACAAATCAGACCTACAAGAAAGAAATTCTTTATTTAATTATACATATATTAACCGCGGCTAGAATAATATATGCGCAAAATTGGAAAGGGGAGGAAATCCCCAAGGAAGAAGAGGTTATAGCTAAAATATTAGATTGCGCTGAAATGGACATGATGACAAGAAGATTAAACGATCAAGAAGATACTAAATTTTATGAAACATGGAACAATGTTTATAAATGGATAGATAAGAAAAAATAAGACATATATATTTATTTCTAGTTAATTTTCTGCATTTGCTTTTACCTAGGTGATAACAATATTAATACTAGTTCAAATGTATTTTTTGACGGTTATGATATAGTAGTGCAGGCATAAGTATAAGTAACATATTAAGATTTGTGATGTATAATAGTTGAAATTAGTTTAAATGTTTGGTTTGATGGTTTGATATTATTTTATCATAGTAATTAGGATTACATTAAAGGAATTTTTTCACGATTATGCCATACTAATCTTATCTAACATTTATATTGTATTCAAGATTTGTAAAACTTTAACTCAAATTTACTAATTTTTTTTTAATAGTTAACATATATTTAACTATGTATTCTTTTTCTATATTTGAATGTATACTTTCAAAAGAAGCGGGGGAAATACACCCCCACTTTATGTTTATTGTTTGTATGTACCTGTTTGTTTTATGAAAATTAATAAAAAATTGGGGGGGAAAAAAAAGAGAAGAAGAAAATATATAGTTACTTCCAGAGATATGTTGTAAGGAACTCATTGATGGTGATTTGGGAAAAGATGAAAGTAAAACATTATTCAAAAGTACCATTTTGGATCTTGATATTAGAAGTTTTCATACACCCCAATAGATAAGATTGGACTAATATTTTAAAATACAAGGACATAATTACACAAACATCAAACTTGAAATCACAGCAAGAGCTTGAAAAACAAGATATAAAATTGGATTGGTTCATGTATGCACAATTACAACCTAGGTTTGAAAAAGATGTTAAATCAGAAGGTATCAATCTACAAAAAATAGAATTAGATCAAATTTTATTTGGTCAGGGGGACAATTTGATAACTACAGACCTATATCACTATGCTGCATCCCATGCAAAGTCATGGAATCAATTATAAACCAATTAATTATTCTCCACCTAGAAACTAATAATCTACTCTCTAACAAACAATTTGAATTCAGAAAAAAAACTATCCTGTAACCTGCAACTCCTTCACTGCAAAAACATATGGATTACTCACGTAGATCAAGGAAAATCTATAGATGCAATTATATTGACTTCTGCAAAGCCTTTGATTCAGTGGTCCACGACAAACTACTCCTAAAATTCAAATCCTATGGCATCCCAAGATCCCTCCTCAGCTGGATTACAGCATTCCTATCAAACAGACAACAATTTGTTAAAATAGGAATCGCCATATCCACCCCGTCTTCATTCTCTACATTAATGACTTTTGCGATCACATCACAAGCAACTGTGTTCTCTTTGCTGATGATGTAAAACTCTTCAACACCACCGATAACACAAATACTCTCCAAAAAGACCTAGACTTTGTTTCTGATTGGTCTAACACCTGGCAACTCCAAATCTCAACCAGTAAATGCTCTGTCCTCCACATTGATAAAAAGAATCAGAACTGCAAATATAAACTGAATAAACAAATTCTCATAGATAACCCCCACTCGGTAAAATACTAATAACAAATGACCCAAGTGTCAAAGCCTACTGCAACAACATCGCCAAAAAGGCTTCAAGAAGTTGTTAACCTAATCCTATGTAGCTTCTGCTCTGGCAATCTCACACTACTTACCAGAGCTTACAAAACATTTGCCAGACCCATCCTCGAATACAGCTCATCTGCTTGGAACCCATACTGCATCGCAGACATTAAGACCCTTGAAAATGTCCAAAATACTTCACCAAAAGTATCCACTCCTCCACTCGAAACAGAGTATCCTATGAAACTAGACTTGCAATCCTGGGTCTAGAAAGCTTAGAACTATGATGCCTAAAACATGACCTAAGCATTGCCCACAAGATCATATGCTATGATGTCCTCCTTGTCAATGACTACTTCAGCTTCAATCACAACAACACAAGAGCACACAACAGATTCAAACTTAATATTAACCGCTCCAAACTTGACTGTAAAAAATATGACTTTAGTAATTGAGTTTTTGAAACATGGAACTCATTACCTGACTCCGTAGTGCCATCCCCTAGCCCCCAAAATTTTACCCTTAGACTATCCACAGTTGACCTCTCCTGATTCCTAAGAGGTCAGTAAGGAGCATGCATAAGTGCACCAGCGTGCTTTCCATCCCCTGTCCTAATATTTCTTTTATATTTCTACTGGCTACATGTATCTGTTTATGAACTATTATTTCTTCCATATTATTCCTATGTCTTTTCTTCTATTCTTCCATTGATATATTTTTACTATGATTATATCCTATGAAGCCTACATTATGTATTGGACAAAATACATTAAAAAACTAAACAAAATAAAAATGAAATAAAATTTAAAAAATTAAAAATAAATATTTTTTTCCATCTATAAGATGCCCCTATGTTTCTGTTCTTCTTTTAGTAAGCACAGCCACCACTGTGCAAAAGCCATCTTGTTAAAGTAAGTAATACAAGAACAGGAAATGCATCACAGTAACAATAGAAATGAAACATAGAGTGGCAATGGAAACAACTGCAATAGAGAGGAATGATAGAGCTGCATATAAGATAGAGGCTCATTCGGCATATGTGGCTTTCTCTTCTGACTCCTGTGTATAAGACTCCCCTTCATTTTCAAATAAGTGTTTTAAAGAAAAAGTAGTGCACAGTACAAAGTACACAGAAAAATATGGTATTTAAAGGGGTCCATGGTAAATAAAACATTGAAAACCACTGAAGTAGAATCTTTCAGTGTCTTTTAGATGTCAGGATATATAGAGGGAAAGAAAAGGAGTATAAACAGTCCATTGCCTGATGCCATTCTTAAACAAAGTTTGAGCCTGATGTCAGGGTTCCAAGTAATATCCCAAGCAATTTTTGACTCATTAGGACACAGGGAAACTCTGACCCTGGGATGTTTATGTATTTAATTTTAACCCACCTTTATAATTAAATTAAGATAGCGAACATACTCCAGCCTCCTGCTATTTTTCTCATATCAACGATCCTGTGAGGTGGATTCGGCTAAAGGAAACAATGACTAGTCCAAAGTCACCCAAATGGCTTTCATGCCTAAGGCAGGTGTAGAATTCACAGTCTCCTGGTTTCTAAACAGTAGTGTGTTCTAAAACCTGTTGTTACTGTTTTGAGTGTTCAGTCCTCTTAGTTCAGTTACAGGTCACTCAGAGAGCCAGGTGACAAAATGCTCCAATCGGCTGGGTCTGCGCACCTTCCTTTCTGACCTGCGCAGATCAGTCGAATCCTGTAAGTCAAAGGTTGGCTCGTCTGCGTCTTTGCGGAGCACTCCAGGCCCTGCCTGTGGGGTGACTCCATGCGTTGAGTCTGCAGAATCACCATCGGCCTCCTTGGGAGCTGCTCCCGCAACGCTGGAACGCCGTTGAGACCCCAGTAAGTATAAATCTATGTCCATATTGTCCAGTGGGGTCTGATGTCATTGTTGTTGTCGTTGTGGTCGCGTTGAACTCCCTATAGGGAGTGAATGTTCATATTCTTGGTTAGAGTTTTGTTTTTGTTCTTGGTGGAGGCTGGCCAACTCTAGGCGCCCCCATAAGTAATCAATGTATCTTTTCCAAGTCTGGCCGTCCTCCAAAAGGACGGAATAAGTGTTTGGAGCCATTTTCTCAGTGATTATTCCCTTACACCAGTTCACTCCTCCATCAAAATTTTTTGCAAAAACTGTTTGCCCCACAGATAATGTGTGTTAAGGGGATGTGTGTTTGTCTCTCTGGTGTTCCATGTATGAGGGGTGCAACCTGTCTAGGGGAGACCTCAGTTTCCTCCCCATTAGTAATTCTGCAAGACTTTTATTAGTCACAGAGCTAGGGGTGATGTGTTGGGACAACTGGGTAGTCTGTACAATTTCCCTTAAGCAGTCATTAAGTACTTAACCAGCAGCTGTGAAGAAACTTCACACCCCTTTCTCTTCCAACGAAGTGAGGCTCACACACGTTGCTCTGCTTTGGTTTCAAAGGAGTGAAAAAGCAACAAAGTCCAGCACACAAGATTCCTGATGAACTGCAACAGATATTTTTCCACAATGGCCAAACCCACATGCTGCTATTTATAGCAGCAGCCCTAATTACTGGAGCCCCACCCAAACACAGGTAGCCTCCCTTATTTCCTGTAATATGTTCTTACTTGGTCTCTTCTATGCATAATTCTGCGCTTGCATGGGTCCAAAATGTTATCATCTGAAGCAATAGAAGATAAGGAAGATTGACTGCCTTGGCTGTGTGCCAAGCCCACCTTCTTCTTCTTCCAAGGAAACTAAACTCTGAACTGATTCTGTCGGCAATAACACAGGCCTGTGACATGTTGAATTTTCCCCTGCATCCACCTCCCCATTCCCAGGGGCAGGAGCTGGGCCAGAGCCAACCACAACAGGGAGTAAGGTGAAAACAGGGCATGTCTTATTCCCAGCTGTGCAAAGAACAGCTCCATTTGTCTGGAGGTAAACTGTGGTCCATTATCAGATACTACCACATCAGGGCACTCACGGGTAGCGAAAAGCCTGCGAAGTGTCTTTATGGTGGCACATGTAGTGGTTGCTCCCATCAAAATAATTTCCACCCATTTGGAATAAGCATCCACTACTACTAGGAATGAGTGAGATTCCACTGGGCCTGCAAATCAATATGAATCCTACACTAGGGTCTCTTTCATGTTTCCCACTCCACTGGGGTGGTCCAGGGGGGTTAGGCCTGGATTCTTGGTAGGGCAAGCATGTGGCCATCCACTGCTCTATATCAGCATCAGGTCCTGGCCACCACAGGTGTCCTCTGGCCAGATTCTTCATTCTCACTTCTCCTGGATGGCCCTGGTATAACATTTCCATTACTTGGGTCCACAATTCTGGAGGGATGATGACTCTATCCCCCCATAGTAGACAACCTCATAGGCAAGACAACTCCATTTGTTTTTTTCTATACTCCTTAATTGTACTGTCTACGTTTCCCTCAAGTCATCCTTTCTTTTTTTTATTAGAAAAGTTTTTTATTACATATATACACATTTACACAAAATAAATGTTTTACATCATATATTGATACAAAGCCAAATCAACACATGACAGACAAACAAACAAAAAAAACACAAAAAACCAAGCAAAAACAAAAGAAAAAAACAAACAACAACAACAACAGAAGAAGAATTCTTAAAATATAGTTACTTATTTAAGTACATTAATAGCAATATTTATTCGCTTAGCATATTATATAGTATTTGTACTTATATTCCCTTTAGGAGGTAAGTTATGTTTGATTTTTGATTTTAAATTATTTTCTGGTGAAGCGTGTTATAACCTCAGCATTTACCATTTTCTCTTGTAGGTTGTCACTATTCTTTAAATCATTTATTTTTTTCTTATCCGCCTTCTTTCATTCATGTTTAATTTCTTTAAGATTATACAAATCTTTCTTTATAAAAGACTTGGTATATATATATTTTATAATTTTTCCTATGTAATAAAAAGGATATAAAGTATTGTTAGTCTTGTGTTTTCTTTTGAGTTTTATTTCTTCTCTTGAACCAATTATAAAGGTATTTCCAAGTTTTATCATGTTCGGAGTCTTCTTTGTTTTTTAATTTAATTGTTAGTGCATCTGATTCAGCACAATCTAAAAAATTTTTTATTATCAAATCGTCGTCTGGGGGTTCGGGTTGCTTCCATTGTTGGGCTATTGCTATGCTAATTGCTGTCAATATATGTATGAGTAAATAATATTTGTTTTTATCTATTTTTTGGTCTATGATTCCAAGGAGAAAGGCTTCGGGTTTTTTGTTTATTTTCATTTGTAATATCTCTTCTATCCAGTTCTGCGTTTTAATCCAATTTTTTTTAATTTTTGGGCAGGTCCACCAAATGTGGTAATAGGTCCCCATTTTTTTACATCTCCAGCATTTCGGATTTATTCCTTTCTACATTTGTGCTAGTCTTGCCGGTGGGAGGTGCCACCGGTAGTACATTTTATATATATTTTCCCTAAAAGCTGTTGAACTCGTTATTTTATAGTTTTTGGTCCAGATTGTTTCCCATTTGTCTAAATTTATACTATAACCAAAATTTCTGCCCCAACTGTGTATGTTATTTTTAATGATGTAGTCCTCCATTTTGTAATGTAACATATATCTATATATTTTGGAAATCATTTTCTTATCTTGGCCTAAAATTATCTTATCTAATTCTATCTCTTTTATTTGTATCTCTTTTCTTTTCCCTTCTTGATATTTTGATTTAATTACATTGTATGTCCACCAATCAATTTTTATTCCAATTTCTTCTAATTGTTCCCTTGTTTTTAATTCCCCGTTTTTTCCTAATGTTTGGTAATAATTTAGCATTTTGTTTAGCTCTCTCGAATTTGGGTATACCGTCGCCTCTAAACTAGAGTACCATTTTGGAATATGATGATAATACATTTTTTAATTTTTTTTCCAAGTTGTGTATAGTGAATTCCTAATTATGTGCTGTCGGAAGTAACTATGTGTTATTTCTTTATTCTCCCATAGGATAGCATGCCACCCAATTCTCATATCGTGTCCTTCTAGTATTAATAATCTTTTGTTTTCTAGTTTGAACCATTCTCTCAGCCAGTCCATAACTGATGCATTGTAATATGTCTCAAAGTCAGGTAGCCCAAATCCTCCCTGTTTAATATTGTCCTGCATATATTGAATTCTGATTCTAGGTTTTTTCCCAGCCCAGACAAATTTTGTAATCATTCTGTTCAATTTTTGAAAGAAACTTTTTCTTAGTGTAATTGGGATCGTTCTGAATAGGTATAATATTTTGGGTAGGATGGACATCTTAATTGTTGATATTCTGCCTATGAGTGAAATAGGCAGTTTATTCCATTTTTCTAGTTTCATTTTTATTTCTTTTATTAGAGCCGTATAGTTATCTTCTTTTATTGTAGTTGCTTTTGCCGTTAGTTTTATTCCCAAATATTTAACTGTTTTTACTATTTGTAGGCCTAATTTTTTTTCTAATGTTTTCCTCTCTGTATTTGTTAAATTTTTGGTTAATATTTTAGTTTTTTGTTTGTTAATTTTTAGTCCAGCTACTTTGCCAAATTCTGTAATTTCTTTTAGTAAAATTTCGCCTGATTCTATAGGATCCTCTATATTGAATACTAGGTCGTCGGCAAAGGCCTGAATCTTGTATTCCTGTCCCTTCAAATTCAACCCTTTAACATTTTTATTTGACCTTATCTGTTTTAATAAAATTTCTATGGCCAGGATAAATATTAATGGGGACAGCGGACATCCCTGTCGCACTCATTTTACAATTTTTATATTCTGCGTTAATTGACCATTTATTATAACTTTTGCCGATTGTGTGGAATATATCGTCCTAATTGCTCTTACAAATTTTTCTTTGAATTTCCTTTTGATCAGTTGGTTAATAAAAAAGTTCCAATTCAAATTATCAAATGCTTTTTCCGCGTCCAGGAATATTAAAGCCAAATTTTTCCCTCGGTTCGCTTCGTAATGTTCTAGAATATTTATTATGTTTCTCAAATTATTTTTAATGTTTCTGTTTGGTAGGAAGCCGTTTTGATCTGAATGTATTATTTCATTGATTATCCCTTTGAACCTTTCTGCTAATATTGTCGTAAAAATTTTGTAATCCGAATTCAGCAATGCAATTGGTCTGTATTGTTTTATCGAGTGTCTTTGTTCTGGGTCCTTTGATATTAATGTTATTAACCCTTCCTTCCAGGATTCAGGCATTGCTCCTTTATCTAGCACTTCGTTTAGCATCTGTAACAGTAATTTTTTGACTGGCTCGTGTATATCTTTGTAAAATTCGGCTGGTATTCCATCTACTCCCGGGGTTTTGTTATTGTTTTGTTTTTTGATTGCTAACTCAAGTTCTGTCATAGTTATGTTTTTGTCCATCCTATCTATGTTACTCTCCGATATTTGAGGTAATTCTGTCTCGTTTAAATACTGGTCTATTTCTTCCTCTTCTATATCATCTTTCCTGTATAGCTGCTGAAAGTAGTTTTGAATTATCTTTTTTTTCTCTTCTATATCAATTTTTTTTCTCCCCTTTCATCTTCCAGTTGTTGGATATATTTTTTCTCTTTCTGTTTTTTAATTTTGTAGGCGAGCCACCTTCCCGGTTTGTTTGCATGCTCGAAGTAGTTTTGTTTTACACTTTTAATTTTTTGGGCTATTTCCTCTTGCACCATCAAATTTATCTTATGTTTAATTACATCTCTTTTTTCTTTTAGTTCCACTTTTTTTGGGTATTTTATCCATTCGGCTTCTATTTGTTCTAGTTCTTTTTGGTTTTCTCTCATCTCTTTATTTTTATCTTTATTTTTTTTGCTAGTGTATGCAATTGTTATCCCTCTAATATAAGCCTTGGTTGTGTCCCATATGTTTTGTATGGTTGTATCTTCGTTCCAATTTTTTTCTAGGAAAATATCTAATTCTTTATTTAAAAATTCTTTATATTTGTTTTCTTGTATGGTTTTTATATTCATTGTCCATCTATTTTTTTTAGTTTGATTCCCTCTAATTATAATGCTTACTGGGTTGTCGTCTGCCCAAAAGTTGGGTTCTATTTCTGCCGATATTATCTCTTGTTGTAACTCTATATTTGTCCATATCATGTCAATTCTGGACCATGAATTATGGGGGTGTGAGTAGTACGTGTACTTACATTCATCTCTATGTCTTTCCCTCCATGAATCTTTTAGTTTGAATTCCTCTATAATGTCTTTGAGTTCTTCTGGTAATACTTTTTTCTTTTTATTCTTTTCTTTACCCTTATAGTCTTTGTCATAATCTATTATTATATTAAAGTCCCCAATCACACAGATATTTCCTTCTTCAATTTTTATTATTTTTTTATACAACTTTTTATAAAAGCATTTTTGATCTTTATTGGGGGCATAAATCACAATTAGGTTTGGGTTTTTTTGGTTAATTTCAATTTCTAAAATGAGTATTCTACCCTCTTCATCACTATCAATTACTTTCGGATTTAGCCAGGTTTTAACATATAGTGCAATTCCTCTTTTTTTTTCGTTTGCAAGGGATGTAAATAGCTTTCCTAGTTTTGGATATTCCAATACTTTCTTATCCTTTTTTTTTACATGGACTTCCTGAAGGCATATTACATCCAAATTTTGTTTTAATAATTTTGTAAATATTTGTCCTCTTTTTTGAGGAGAGTTTATTCCATTTATGTTCACCGAGAATAACTTAATTTCTTTGTTCATTCTTTATCAACTATCTTGCCCTTTTGCTACTTCTTAGTTCTCTGTGGTTTTCTGTTTTTCTCTCTTTCCCTTTACTATTCTTATCTGTTCTTTCTTCCTCTATCTCTCCCTCCTCTTGGCTTGTTGTCTCTAGTTCTGTGCTACTTTCCCCTTATTTTTTCAGATGTTCTAAAATAAATTTATCTGCTTGTTCTAATGTTTCTATATTTATTTTCTTCCCCTTCCACGTTACCATCACCCCTTCTGGGACTAACCATCTAAATTGTATCTCGTTTTTTATTAATTTATTTGTAAAGTAATGATAGTCCCTCCTTCGTTCCCTAATTCTTTTTGGTATTTGCTTCAGTACAATAATGTCCTTTCCTTTATAGGATAGGACCCCCCTAGTATTCCTGTATATCTCATCTCTCAGGGCTTTTTAGTGAATCTGATGTGGACCTCCCTGGGGAGTTGGTGATGACGTGCGTAGTTAGTTTGCACTCGATATACTTCGTCTACATGGGTAATTAGTTCGTTTTCATTTATTTTTAATTCTTCAGCGAAAAGTTCCACTGCTGTCGCAAACAAATTTTCCCCTTTTTCTTCGGGTATGTTTTGTAATCTAAGGTAAAAAGAGGCTTTTTCGAATTCCAATTGAGTGATGGCCCCTTCCAAATCTTTATTTAACCTTCTGAGTTCTTCTTCGTTTTTGGTTAGTCTTAACTTATTCGCTTCGGTTGTCTCTTCCACCTGTTGTATTTTAGTTTCCTGTCTGTCTACTGTTTTTTTAACATCCTCTATTATATTATTAAATTTAGCAAAATTTTCATTTACTTCCTCAAAATTTTTTTGTGTCTCTTGGTGGTTTTTAATTATAGTTTCTTGGGTTTGATTAGAGGTTTCTTGTTGTTTTACCATAAATTCTTGGATTTTGTCTAAGGAGTTTTGTAGGCTTTGTAATGAGGGGGCCTGATCTTTACTCTCTCCTGTAGCGATGTCGGAGGTCGAAGAGGATTTTTGCACAGCTGGTGATAATAAAGTTAGATTACCCCTTTTCATCGATTTAGTTAATGTTTGTTGAGTTGCCATTTGTAATAGATTTTTGTATATATTAATATTATAACCTTCTAATAATCAATTCAATATCTAGTCAATCTAGTCAATATCTGATCAATCAATCAAATTAATTCTATAACAGTTAATTCAATATATAACCGATCAATCTAGTCAATCTATACAATTAATTTTGAAAATTAATATAGCATTATATATCCAACACAGATGAAAAATAGAGTGGGGTATTGTCAATATACTTAATAGCTAATTAGTCATAAAATGGGAGGGAGGAACAAGATGTCAAAATGAATAAATCTAATAGAAAGGGGAGAGATAGTAATTTCAATTATTATAAATGTTTCAATACTTAATCAATACATAATCTAACTTAACCTATCTTATTCTAACTTAAGTTTGATGATTAATACTTAATATTTAATACTTAATACTTAACACTTTAATACTTAATACTTAATCAATATTTAATATACAATTAATTAATTAATGGTTAGATAGTTAATAGTTAAATAGTTGAATAGTTAATTAAGTCAATCCTTATAGAGTATTATATATAAGACAGTTTTTTAGGAATGAGGGTCTAAGTAGTGCAGATATAATATAGATTCAGCAAGACATTGCATCAATTAGTCAATTAATTAATTCATTAGTTAATTAGGATTGATTGGAAGTATTGTTGGTTGTTAATTATTAACAGCAATAACCTTGATTTCATGTAAATGTATTCCAATCCAGTCTCTGTCCTTAATCTTCTTCCAATCTTATGTATTGTCCAATTAATATTTCTTAGTTCTAATAATAATTTTAGCCAGTTTAGTTCAAAATGAATAGTTCTAGTAGTCCCACAGTTATTATTTAAGGCTTGGAAGGTTGTAATTTAACGTCTAATAATTTCATATAAATTTCCAAAGTTCTTATGAGAAGATCTGCTGTAGTACTAGTGAAGCCAGTCCTGTCAAGCTGAAACCTGTTAAATCGAAATCCGAATGGTAATCCTGTTCCTTTAAAGTTCTATCTTCTTATGCCTTTCAAGAGTTCAAGTAGCTGGGTAAACAAAATACAAGTGCAAGCCCAATAAATAAATTGGAATGATGCGGATCTCCGAGACGCTGTTTATATTCCGGCTGTTCCTGCTTCCGTAGATCTATCTTCCCGAGGGAGAGAAAAGCTTAGTCATATGAATGTAACATCCGCTACGAATACTCACACCTGGAAAGATTTTGAAGTTTTCAATTTTCACCGCTCCTATTTCACCTGGTGTTCCAATTGTTTCAGTATTTCTTCGTCGATCTTTAAGCTCGCGTCTCCCCCCAGTATCATCCACCGCCAATCTTCTAAATTTTCAATCCACCTCTGCTCCATCTCTCGATCCAGCTCTCTTATCACACACCCGAACCTCCTGTCATCGCACGCTGTATCTTAGCTCTCCTGACGCTCAAACTTTTCAATCGCCGCTTATTTCACTTTGAGCTCCTCTGTCTTTCTCTTTCCCACGACTATTTCAAGCATACAAGAAGCTCTGGAATTCGAATTCGAAGTATACTGTTTTAATGTAAATGCTGAGGCTCACTGATCTCTTCTCACTCACTCCTTGATGTTTACGGGGCAGCCATGTCTACGGACCAGCAAACACTGGATTCTTTTTTGCCCGGTCCTGGCAGTTTTAAAAGCTTGTTCCGATGTGAGTTTGCGATTCTCACACCGGGCACAGCATAACCACCTCTTACGACGCCCTCCCCTCCAAGTTGGGCATCTGATTTTATCCTTAAAGGCAATAAAAGTCATGCTGGGAGAGCAGCGGTTCACTCACCAGCTCCGCATCGACCAAGCCCCGCCCCGGAAGTCAAGTCATCCTTTCAAAATGTTATTGGTTATTGCTTGTAATGTTGGGTCTCATTTCGTATTTTCTGCTATTTCCCTGGCAATGACTGTGGGTTTGTCATTTAACTCTATTAATAGTATTTCTGCTACTGGAGCTGGGTCCTCTATGCCCTGGGGAATTGGGCAGTGACTTAAGCCGTCAGCATGATTAATTTCTTTTCCTCCTTTATGTTTCAGAGTGTAATTGCATCCTGACAGAAATATAGACCATCTGATTAATCTGGGTGACATAAATGAGGGTGTGGGCTTGTTCTCAGCTAGCAGGCCTAAGAGTGGCTTGTAATCAGTTATGAGCTCGAATTGATGGCCCAAAACATAATTGTGGAATTTCTACAAAAGCCAGGGCTTCTTTTGTCTAGCTGGCTATAGTTCCTCTCAGCCCCTGACAAGGGTCTGGAGAAGTAGGCTATTGGAGCCTCAGTCCCATTATGTGTTCGAGCACAGCTCCCACTCCGTAAGGGGAGGTATTGCACGTGAGCCTTAAAGCAGAGTGCTCTCGGAAAAAGGGGGGGCGGGGTCTCGTGACTGCAGCACCGGGATATTGATCTCTCTCCTGGGAAATGTTCCCAAGTCCCATTGTCTGGGGGTTCTGGTCCTTTTGGACCAGACTGGATCTCTCCTGCAGGGAGAGTGATGCTTGGGACGCTGCCAGGGGCCTGGCAGGCCGGCATGCCCTGCTGGGCGAACTGGCTTGTCTTGCACCAGCTGTGGTGAAGCCAGACAGGCAGCAATGCCTGTTCTGACCCAGCTGCAGAGACTATGCAAGCCGGGAGGATAGCTGAATGATTCCATCTGGAAAGAGAATTGAAAGACATATTTGCAGAGGAGAAGCAAAGATTTTCTGTCTGTAAGCGGAGAATGCCTGAATGGGATTTTAGACTTTTGTTTCTCGCTTGGTCACTGGATGGGGTTAAAATGGCCTGAGATTGAAGAAGGCAGATAACTGTGCAACGTGGCATTTCAGCGAAAGCTTTTAAAATAGCGAAATTGCCCATCATTTGGATTATTTTCAACTACCTAATTGGTTCTCTATGAAATTCGCCTTTTGGAATTTGAAATTTTTAACTTTTGTTTTGGAATCCTTATCTTTCCTTTCCTCTATTCAATTCAATTCAATTCAATTTATTAGATTTGTATGCTGTCCCTCTCCGAAGACTCTATAAACAAAGAACATCATAAGACAGGAAGTACGAACCAGGAAGCTACAGTAAAATAGTCATTTAAAGCTATTCATAGAAGAGCTAAATAGAGAAGACTTGGAGAATTGATCACCTAGCGACATCGTGTGGCCGGAGGAAATATAGCAGTTTGCTACTGGTTTTAAACACAGTATTCTAGAGAAGAATGACCAGCCAATGCATTAAGGAAGTCAACGTACAAGATGAAATTATTTGAACTGAATTAACTGATTTGAATTGATTCGATTTAATTGGACTGATTGATTTGACTGAAATTACATTTGCCATAGGTTCAAAGACAGTATTCTTGCCATGGGAAGACTGATCAGCTGAACCCATGGAAGGAAGATAATGTTCAAGATGAAATTACTTGAACTGAATTAAACTGATTTGAATAGATTTGATCTACTTGAACTGATTGATTTGACTGAAATTACATTTGGACCATCTGATCTGACTGAAATTACATTGAATAATATAAATTGAAATTAAATACTTTTAAGAATTAATTGTTTTTAAGAAAATTGAAATTAAAATATGTGTAAGAATATTTAAAAGTTATCAAAAGATATTAGCACCTTTATTTTATTTTCTCTGTTCTTACAAAGTTATACATTACAAAAAGAATTAAGTATACTTAATGAATTGTATTTTTTAATATTTTAATCTTATGGGAGCTTTTATATATATATACAAATATACAAGCAAGTGACATAAAATGTAAAATGGAATAATTATATAAGAGGAGAAAATGTAATGGCTTATAAATGAAAAAATTGAAAATAGCTTTGATTGTTGCACATAATATAGATGAGATATTTGGTAATGATTATGATTATCTTTGGATGACTTTTTTTCTATTTTCTTCTTTGCTTTTATTTCTCTCTTTTTTATATTATTATTCTGATTGATTGAATTATAAATTGCTTATTTGATTTATGGTGATAAATAAAGTGGGAGGAAGGGGAAAAGATAAGGGAGGAGAGTTACAATAACAGGAGTAGGATTAATATGGGACAATAACTAGCACTAATTATATTAGGTATTATATAGGAAAGACAAATGAAACAACTAAGAGTTAAAATCAATAGATTAGGGAAGATTATCACTGAGTTCAATAGTGGAAGACATTTAGAATTAGGGATAATATATAGATTAGGGAAATATATAGATTAGGGAAGATTATGGCACTGAATTTAGCAGTGAAAACAATTAGAATAGGGAAGATTATTGTACTGATATGACAGTGACACATAGATTAGGAAAGATTATTACGCTGGGATTGGCAGCAGGATTTATAGATTCGGGAAGATTATCACACTAAGAACAGCAGTGGAAAATATCTAGATTAGGGAAGAATATTAATATTTTGGGGGGTTTTCTTTTTTTAATGCTTTTTGCATAAAATAATGGAGTAATAATGATTTATATTTATTTTGATTTATTAAAGTAGAAATGACATACTGATATAATGAAAGAAGTGAAATAAATGAATTGAGTAGGAAATGTATTTTAAAATTTCTAATAATAACCCTTCCTCCTATGTATAGATTAAGATACGATATGAATAGTGTTTTTCCTTTTCTTATTCTTTTCTGTGCTTCCTTTTCCTTTCCTTTCCACTTTTATTCTTTCTTTATTCTTTTTTTTTTTCCTTCCTGGGCTTTTAAAGAGATGTAAATTTGGATATTTTCTATTGTTAAGGGCAGTTATGATAAAATGAGGTTTTTTTAAAAAAAAATGAAAGTAGGAATGTGTTTTCTAAGAATGCTAGAAAGGGACTAAAGCACGATGGCATAGTTAGGAAAGACAGCAAATAGCCAAGAGAAATTTAGATAGCTATAGCACTTTAAATATAAATGAAAGCAAAGAACATTATCTAAAATCCGGATGATAGCATTTGGAAAGGTGGTAGCACAGGATGAATGATATATACCAGAAATAATTGGATAAATAATTAGAAAAAAATGATTAATTTGACTAAGAAATTGGCATTTTATGTTGTATTGTATTATATTTTAATTTGAGGTATGTAAATTGGAATCTCTGTAAGGTGTGAAAAACAATAAAAAATTTATAACCCCCAGAAAATAAATGGTTATATTGCACTACCATCCTTTTGGAAGATAACAAATTTTTTATTTGGTGGAAGGCTAAGCGTTCAGATTCTCCCCATCTCCATGACGCTTCCTTTTAAAGAAGTCTGTGAAGCGGTTCAGCTGCTGTGGCCTTGTGTTTTAAGAAAACAGAATAAAAGTTTAAGAGGCCTAGAAATGCTTGCAGCTCTGTCTTATTTTGTGGCTCTGGGGCTTCTTTGATGACCTTAATCTTCTCTTGAGTGAGGCGGATTCCCTCACTATTGATTCTGTATCCTAAGAACTCAATGCTGTTGGTTCCCCACACACACTTATCTGCCCTAAGTTTTGAGACCTTTTGGCTGTAGTCTTGTGAGTACTTCCCTTATCCTTTGATTTCCCCCCGATATTAATATTAATATGTCATCAAAGTATGGGACTACTCCTTTAATGCCAGACAGTAATCTCTTCTGCACTTAAATGCACCCCTATGCGTTACAATGGTCTGTGCCAATGCCGTATCGTTGTCCACTGGCAGCTGCTGATATGCCTGGGCTAGGTCTAATTTAGCGAATACCTTCCCTCCCCCCCGGGGAGAGAAGCAGCTCTTGGATGACTGAAATAGGGTATGAATTGCAGGGCCCTATTAAGGGTCAAATTTTAGTCTGCACAGACCCTAATAGAACCATTGGGCTTTAGTGGGGTGACTATAGGGGTTTCCCATGGGGCATGGTCAACAGGTACTAGGACCTTGGGCAATTAGCTTATCTATCTGCTGGTCTAATTTGGGCAGGAGTGGCAATGGGACCCTGCGGGGCTTCAGTCGCAACGGGGGCACATTGGGGTCAAGGGAAAAGGAGATAGGTGGACCTTTGTAAGTTCCTAGGGCATCATTAAAGACGGCTGGAAATTCGCGCACAAATTGTGGAGGATCGGCTGCTGTCAATTTGTGCAGTCCCAGGACCTCAATCCCCAATGTTTCCATTCATTCTAGCCCCAAAACGGTGTGCCTTGCCCCTTGCATCACAATCAAAGGCAATTTATTAGCAACATTTTAAAAACAAATAGGAACCCAAACCCTGCCCAACATAGGAATAGCCCTCCCCTGGAAGTCTCGAATGGTGGCCGTAATAGCTCCAATTGCGAAATGCAAATAGCTGGCATGTACAGTTTGAGTTTTTGCCATGAATTTGGAACCTGTGTCCAGCTCCATTTGACATGGTTGCTTATTGAGGAGCAAGGACACCATGAGTTTGGTGGTTCTGGGTGATACGGCATATTTTACCGTGGGGTAAGAGTTACCACAGTTGAAATTGTGGGTGGCGGTTCCTGGATTTCTGGGGTAGCCTCTCACAAAGGACTGAAGGGGTCGATGTGCACTTGATTGCCAGGTGCCTGGTTGTTGACGAGAGCTCCTCTGGGTTGGTGTGAGGTCATTGGTTAGGACTGCTCTGCATGCCTCAGCGATGTGGCTTCTACGGTTGTGGCTGCGGCAGATGGAGTCATGGAAAGGACATCTGGGTTGAGGATGGTTCCCTCTGCACCTGGAACAGATGAGGAATGGTTGCGATGGTCTCTGGGGTCTCGCCTGGGTTGTCCTGATCTGGAGGCAGCTGTCCTCTGCTTCGCCCAGCTGGGGTGGCAGGTTTTTGGAGTCATCTGGCAGCATGGTGCTGTCAATTTTAAACACCATGGCTGTCTTATCGTTCTTCTTAAGCTCTGCAGCCATGGCTTCTGAGACTTCCACAGTCTGGGCGGCTTTGATGATGTCTTGTAAGAATATTTCTTCTTCAGTAAGCAATTTGTTGCAGATTGCCATGTTCCGCATGCCAAAAATTAAGGCATCAATTAGGCGGGCTTCAGGGTTGTCGAATTTGCCCTTGGAGAACACAGTTTGCAGACGGGTGGCCAACTGATTGATAGATTCCCCCTTGGCTTGTGCCATTCGGGAGAACTGGTATCTGAAGACTCTGGCCGGCTTGGTCGGCTTAAAGTGAGCTGTGAGTTTGGTCATCAAGGTCACCTAAGATACAGACTTGGCAGATTCTGGGTCAGTAAGGGTCTGAGCCAGATCGTAGATCTGAGAGCCACAATAATTCAAAAATATGGCTCTCTTCCGTCTGCTGTCGGCGTCTTTCATGCCAGCAGTCTCTAAAAAGACATCGAACTTGCCTATGTATGCGTCCCAGGTGGGGGGTTTTGGGGATCAAAAAAATCAGGAGGTCTGGCTATGAATGAGTTTTCCATGACTGTAGGCAGACATAGGTTCGACCTCCTTGTCGCCAGTGAAATGAAGGAGCCGAAAGAGCTGACTTCAAAGAATTCTGTTTATTTGAGTTAAATATTCAACACGCTTCTTGCAGTATCTGCTCAGTTACAGCCGCAGATTAGAGCCGTGCGATAGGCGTCCCTATCCAAGGTCCTGATTGGCCGCCCATCCCTAGTTACAATGTAAGCGGGAAGTTTCTCTCTGTGTGGATTGGGTGCTGCCTCAGGCAGCTTGTTCATATATAAGCCTGTATTCTGTTTTGCTCTCTAAGCTTGTACCTGCCATGTCTGGCATGTGTCTGTAATAAACAGTTTGGTTTACTGAGGCCTCTTACACTGGCGACGAGGAAGTGAGCCTGTCGCGGAAGACTGACAGTTGTGACAGTAAGACAGGATGTCTGTACAATTAATATTTGCCCCCTTTAATCCTCAAGGGGAGACGTGGGACTCTTATGTCGCCCGTTTCGATTGCTTCCTGATCTCCAATGGATAGATGGAGATTTCAGGGGATAGAAAGAGGTCCTATTTTCTGGGGTTTTGTGGCCCTGACATGTTCGAGACAGCTCGTGCCTTGTTTGCCCCAGTTTCCATCCATGATGTGCCTTGGGAGGATTTTTTGAAGACGTTACAGGACCATTATGCCCCTGCCCCTTCACGGTGTGCACGGCGTTATAAATTCTATCAGCGAAACCAAGCCAAGGGGGAGTCAATTAATGACTTTGTGGCCGCTCTCCGCCGAGCGGCTTTATATTGTGAGTTTGTGGATCTCAATGACTACCTACAGGATAGATTAGTTTTCGGAGTGCGAGACGGTCACTTCAAGCGGCGTCTCCTGGCTATCCGGGACTTGACATTTCAGGCGGCGCTGGCAGAGGCTCGCGCTTTCAAGTTATCTACTCAATCATTGGCCACGATGGACAGCTCCATAAATGTCACACAAAAAGCACCGAGTGTGGTGGATAAGCCCAAAGTTTCCCCAGACGAGGAGAGCACAGTGGGGGCGCCCCGAGTCTTCGGAGAGAAGCGGCATACAAATCCAAATAATAAATAAATAAATAAATAAGAAGAAGTTTGCAGGTTAGCTGCAAATCGAGCTCGAGAACTGCCTGCTGGGCGCCCCCGTCCCCCGCTGTCACCTTGCCGTGGATGTGGGGGTAGTCATTTTAGATCCAGTTGCCTGTCCCGGGACGTGGCGTGTTGGCGCTGTGGCGCTAAAGGCCACCTTGCCAGGGTCTGCCGCTCTCGCAGATCTCCTACGACCGTGTTCAAAGAGCAGAGGGATTTCCAAAGCTTCAACCCCCGGGGACAATGGAGATTTCTCCTGGGTCGGAGGGAGGACTGCAATGCTGTTTACAGCCGCCTTCATCCATCTCCTACTTATGTCAGGAAGACATCCGATTCTGCCGAAAAAATTTCAGTTGTGGTTCAACTGGGCAGCTCAAGGTGCCACATGCAGGTGGACACGGGCTCGGCTCATTCGTTGGTCTCTTGGGCCACCCTGAAGCGTTGTTTCCCGGCCATGAGCAAGAGTCGCCTGCAGCCCTGCGCGTTGAGCCTGAGGGACTACCAAGGAGCTCCGATTCCACTTCTCGGCGAAGGTCGTTTTGCAGTCCGCTTCAAGTCTTTTGCCGGCAGATTACCACTCATTGTGGTAGATGGACCATTTGCAAACCTGCTAGGACTGGACTGGTTCACTTCTCTTGGACTCTCAGTTATAGGGGTAAATGTAGTTAAGGGGGAGTCGGGTTTTGACAAGTTGGCACGGGAATTTCCTACCGTTTTTGATGGCAATTTGGGTTGTTATACGGGGACCCCAATTTCTTTTAGTTTGGATCCGCAAGTTCCAGCAGTTCATTTAAAAGCCCGCCGTGTGCCTATTCCCCTCCGACCGAAAGTGGATGCTGAATTGGACAGACTGATTGCTCAGAGGTTTTTGGAGAAAGTAGATCAAGCGGTGTGGGAGACCCCAGTGGTGATAGCATTCAAGGGGGATGGTGGTATCAGATTGTGTGGGGACTACAAGTGTTCCGTGAACAGAGCATTGGCCTACCATTCATACCCCCTGCCTGTAGTGCAACAGTTACTGCACACTTTGGGGGAGGGTCGGGTGTTTGCGAAGCTTGATCTCTCTCAAGCTTACCAGCAGCTCCCCGTCGATTCCTTAACAGCAGAGGCCCAGTCCATTATAACCCATCGGGGGGTATTCAAATGCCATAGGCTGCAATTCGGGGTTTCCATTGCCCCAGGGATTTTCCAAGGTTTGATGGAGCGGCTGTTATATGGGCTGGATGGGACGGTGCCGTACTTTGATGACGTCCTGGTGTCAGGGAGTTCCATAGACGAATTAATGACACGGGTTAGGAAGGTTTTGTCCAAGTTTAGGGATGCGGGCCTGAAGCTGAAAGCCAAGAAGTGCGTGTTTGGTGTTCCCCAGGTGGAGTTCCTGGGCTTTACTGTAGATGGGCAGGGAATCCACCTGACCCCTGATAAGACTCGAGCCATCAGGGACGCCCCCAGGCCTCAGTCCAAGGTGGAACTCCAGGCTTTCCTCGGACTGCTGAATTTCTATGCGGTTTTCATCCCGCATAAGGCGTCGGTAGCCGAACCTTTACACCGGCTGCTGGATAAACATTCCAATTGGCATTGGGGGGAAAGGGAGGAAGTCGCATTCCAGGGGGTCAAGGAAATACTCACCTCTAACAATGTTCTGGCACAATACTCACCTGGGTTGCCCTTAGTGCTCACATGTGACGCTTCACAATATGGGGTGGGCACAGTCTTGAGCCACAGATTGCCAAACGGTACTGAAGCCCCCCTGGCATTTTTTTCTCGCACTTTAGCCAAGGCGGAGAGGAACTACGGTCATATAGATAAGGAGGCGTTGGCTTTGATAGCGGGAGTCCGTAGGTTCCACGACTACCTGTATGGCCGTCATTTTGAACTAGTGACCGATCACCAGCCTTTATTAGGATTATTATCTGGCACCCGGCAAAGTCCGATTGTGTTGTCCCCCAGAATGTCACGTTGGATCGTTTTCCTGGCAAACTATAATTACACCTTGTCCTACAAACCCGGGCACAATATAGCTCATGCAGACGCCCTCAGTAGGTGCCCCTTGGCCGATGTGCTAATTGACCCCGCACCTGCATGCTCAGTTTTCACCCTCTCCGAAGGGGTTCTCATGCTGTCTGCATCCGATGTGGCATGGGAAACAGGGCGGGATTTCACCTTATCCCAGGTAAGGCAATGGGTGTTGAGGGGGTGGCCAGTTTCTGCCCCAGCCGAAGAATATGTTCCCTTCCTCAGATGTCGGACTGAATTCTCCGTGGAAAAGGGTATCCTGCTGAGGGGGTGTAGGGTAGTGATTCTGAGTAAACTGCGCAGCCAGGTGTTGGCACTTCTGCATGATAGCCACCCAGGTATCGTGCGCATGAAAAGCCTGGCGAGGGATTATGTGTGGTGGCCGGGGTTGGACAGGGAGGTGGAGCAAAAGGTGTCGGCGTGCAGAATATGCCAGGAGAACCGGCCATTTCCCCCCCGGGCCGAGCCGCTGGCATGGGAGCCGCCTGCGGGACCATGGGCTTGTCTACATATAGATTTGGCCGGCCCGTTCATGGGGCAGATGTTCCTGGTTGTCGTGGACGCGCACTCCAAGTGGGTGGAGGTCGTCCACCTTAGGTCAACTCAGTCCCAGGCGATCATTGAGGCATTGATGACATTATTTGCCACACATGGGTTCCCGGACCTCCTGGTCTCGGACAACGGGCCGCAGTTTACGGCGGTGCTGTTCTAGTCGTTCCTGGCATCGGTGGGCATCAGGCACGCCCTGACATCGCCTTGGCATCCGGCCAGTAATGGCCAAGCAGAACGGGCAGTTCATTCGGTCAAGGACTCCCTCAAAAAGATGCCACAGGGCTCATGGCAGAAAAGGTTGGCAGATTTATTATTAGCGCAGCATTCTACTCCCTGCGTTGCTACCGGCAAAACCCCGGCGGAGTTATTAATGGGTCGCAAGCTACGGATAGTTTTGGATAGGCTCCATCCCTGGTATTCCCAGACAGTGCCGTGGCCGGAAACCCCGGCGAGGAAGGTAAAGGTGGAAGATGCGGTATTGGCGCACTCATATTCAGGGGGACAGAATTGGGTGGAAGGAATAATAAGCAGGGAGTTGGGTCCTAGGTCTTTTGAAGTCATTTTAAGGGATGGCCGGGTATGGAGAAGACATTTGGACCAGATCCATTTAGACATGGGAAAGAGTTCGGGTGATGGAAGGGATTGTGGCCACCCTGGGGAAGTCCTTGGAGAGAGTTTAAACCCGACCAAAAGGTTTGAGGAAAAAGACATAGCGGAGGAAGCTTTCCCGCTTCCAGGCAAGGAAGCCAGAGTGACGGCCCCTGAGGCCAGAGCCGAGGAATCTATAGAGCCACGACGGTCCGGAAGGATTTGTAAGAGACCAGAATATTTGAATGATTATGTATGTGTCAGCGAAAGGGATAGGAGTGCAGTATCTGCTCAGTTACAGCCGCAGATTAGAGCCGTGCGATAGGCGTCCCTATCCAAGGTCCTGATTGGCCACCCGTCCCTAGTTACAATGTAAGCGGGAAGTTTCTCTCTGTGAGGATTGGGTGCTGCCTCAGGCAGCTCGTTCATATATAAGCCTGTATTCTGTTTTGCTCTCTAAGCTTGTACCTGCCATGTCTGGCATGTGTCTGTAATAAACAGTTTGGTTTACTGAGGCCTCTTTACACTTCTCATCTGATTTTTCTCTACAGACAGAGAAATAATAATTATCTAAGTTTTAAATGTAATTTTATTCTGTTTAAAATGTACGCATTCCTTCTTCCTTTCCACATATTCAATGGGTATATCAGCTTTATTAAAAATACTTACAAAACATTTGCTCACTTATAAACTAATGAGATGTAAATGTTAATAACAAATAGCAGATTAACACCAACATGAAATAATGACTCTTGCTTGGTTTTATCTAGTACTTCCTGCTCTAATTTGCAGCCGGGGTTTATTGCCTGGGTTCACATGATTTCTTCTTCCATTCTGATGACAAATTGTCTGGAGGATGGGGAAAAATAGAAGTGGGCATAGTCACTAGTAAGCAAACTGCTATAGTAGTAGTGGGAAGGCAGGCTTTGCATTCAGAGTTAGCTCCTCTTACTTGCCCCAGTTTCTGCCAACCTAGCAGATTGAAAGTATGTAAAAATGCTTTTAGATTAAAAAAAATAGGGACCACCTTGGTATGAAGATAACAGCGTTCCATGTGCCTTCAGCATTTAGTCATGCCAGCCACATGACCTTTCAGACAGTGCTGGCTCTTCAGCTTAGAAATGCAGATGAGCGCCGCTCCTAGAGTTGGGAACAACTAGCAAGTATGTGCAAGGGGAACCTTTATCTTTCACTTTAACTGGATGAGTGGCCATGTGACAATGTGTTGCTTCACTTATGAGTGCTGTATTTCCTTAATAAGTGAAATAACAAACCTTCTCCCCAAACCACCTCTCTTAAAACCATATTTGAGTGGATAACTGGAGAAGAGTGACTGTAACTAATTTAAAAAGTGTCCTTTTCACTCTAGAGCAGTGCTTCTCACTGACAACCTGAATATGTATGAATTTTAATTTCCAGAATTCTCCAGCTAGTATATGCTCCTGTCTCCACTCTGTTATCCCTAAATTCCAATTGTTTAACTTTCCTGTGGCAATAGGCAGTTTTGATGTCCTTATAATACGCGCAAATGCTCTCTTGAAAAAGGACTATCTGCCTCCAACAAAATGACACAATTAGTCTCTAAGCTTTGAAAGATGCCCCTTACTAGCTCAAAGATTGGTACAGTAATACCTCATGATACGAACTTAATTGGTGCAAGGAGAAGGTTCGTAAGACGAAAGGTTTGTAAGACGAAACATTGTTTCCCATAGGAAACAATGTAAAGTCAATTAATCCGTGCAACCAAAAAACCCCCCGCAAAAAAAGGCTTTCGGCGACTGCTGGGAAGCTGCATAGCTGTTTTAAAAGGTGACAGCCGGCCTGGGGGGCTTCCCAGCACCCCCCCGAACCCGGGTTTGGGGTTCGGGGGGTGCTGGGAAGCCCCCCAGGCCGGCTGCGACCTTTTAAAAGAGCCGCGCCGCTTCCCATCTGTCTCCTGAAGCCGAACGGCAAAGCTGAACTTCCGCGTTCGGCTTCAGGAGACAGCAGCGAAGCGGCGCGGGTATTTTAAAAGGTCGCAGCCGGCCTGGGGGGCTTGCCAGCACCCCCCCGAACCCGGGTTCGGAGTTCGGGGGGTGCTGGCAAGCCCCCCAGGCTGGCTGCGACCTTTTAAAACACCCGCGCCGCTTCCCAGCTATCTCCTGAAGCCGAACGCTAAAGCCGAACTTCCGCGTTCGGCTTCGGGAGACAGCTGCGAAGCAGCGCGGGTGTTTTAAAAGGTCGCAGCCGGCCTGGGGGGCTTCCCAGCAACCTCCCGAACCGAACCCGGGGTTCAGCAAAATTTTGCCTCTTCTTACGAACTTTGTTCGAGTTACGAACCAGCGTTCGGGAGGCTTCTGGGATGCCCCACCGCCCGGCTGTTACCTTTTAAAACAGCCGTGTGGCTTCCCAGCAGTCTCCGAACGCCGGTTCGTAACTCGAAAAAAGTTCGTAAGAAGAGGCAAAATTTTGCTGAACCCCGGGTTCGTATCACGAGTTGTTCGTAAGACGAGGGGTTCGTATCTTGAGGTACCACTGTACATGGTTTAAAGTTTAATGTTTCCTTAATGCTAGCCAGAGCTAAATGCTAAATCTAGTTGAATTAAGTCTGCAATTCAAATTCCTGAGCTTGGCTTTTCTGAGCAAAATGTACAAATAGATCAGACAATATTGCTTGTATTCCAACAGTACAATTTACTTGTAGGTAAGAAATTATGTACATACAGTACATACATTATGTACATACTGTAATGTATGGAGCTCCCATTGGCTAAGCTTGTACTAATGTAAATATAAGGTGGTTCCTTGCCGCCACACACATGCCTTTTAACAAATAAACAATCCTGGTTTTACCTGTTTGTCTCTGATGACTACATTGCATTGCGAACGAGGCGGATGTCCTGCCTGGGGTTTTTGTTTGGTGCTTCTGACTTTTGCCTGCTGCTGCAGTTTGGGTGCCCCCCTGTGCTGTTTTCCAGTGAGCCTGCCCTGGCTATCAGGTGTTTTTTCCTCATTGCCCCTTCTTTTTTGCTCTCTGAGGTTTTTGTTGCCGCTAAGTTCCCTATTGTGCTGTTGTTGTTGCTGCTATCCCCTTTAACAGCTGAGACCAGAGAGGAGAGAAGGAGAGTAGGAAAGGAGAGGAAGAAGAGCTACTTGTTCCTATATTCTGAGTACAGTGTCACCTTTTAGGTGCCTGATGAGCATGAGAGACATACAGATGATGGCTACCCCACCTACATTTAATTTGGCACCCTTCAATCAAAATAATGATACGTGGGACACTTATTTAGAAAAATTTGAGTGTTTTCTCATTGCTCACTCTCTCACTGACATTTCAGGAGATAGGAAGAGAGCCTTTTTTGTGGGGTGTTATGTGGCAATGATATTTTTGAGACCGTTTGTGCCTTGTTTTCACCTGCTTCAATTTATACCATTTCTTGGCCCGACTTTGTGTCCTGTTTGAGGGAACATTGTGCCCCACCACTTTATCATTGTGCGTGGCACTACACCTTTTATCATAGAAAACAGGCAGAAGGTGAGACTATTAATGACTATTTATTTATTTATTTATTTATTTATTACTTAGATTTGTATGCCGCCCCTCTCCGAAGACTCGGGGCGGCTCACAACATGTAAAAACAAATCATAAGCAATCAGACAAATTTAAAATATTTAAATATTTAAAAAACCCATATACTAACAGTCATACACACAGACATACCATGCATAAATTAGACGTGCCCAGAGGAAGATGTTTCAGTTCCCCCATGCCTGACGGCAAAGGTGGGTTTTAAGGAGTTTTCGGAAGGCAGGAAGAGTAGGGGCAGTTCTAATCTCCGGGGGGAGTTGGTTCCAGAGGGCCGGGGCCGCCACAGAGAAGGCTCTTCCCCTGGGGCCCGCCAACCGACATTGTTTAGTTGACGGGACCCGGAGAAGGCCCGCTCTGTGGGACCTAATCGGTCGCTGGGATTCGTGCGGCAGGAGGCGGTCTCGGAGATATTCTGGTCCAATGCCATGAAGGGCTTTAAAGGTCATAACCAACACTTTGAATTGTGACCGGAAATTGATCGGCAGCCAATGCAGACTGCGGAGTGATGGTGAAACATGGGCATACCTAGGTAGGCCCATGACTGCTCTCGCAGCTGCATTTTGCACGATCTGAAGTTTCCGAACACTTTTCAAAGGTAGCCCCATGTAGAGAGCATTACAGTAGTCGAACCTCGAGGTGATGAGGGCATGAGTGACTGTGAGCAATGAGTCCCGGTCCAGATAGGGCCGCAACTGGTGCACCAGGCGAACCTGGGCAAACGCCCCCCTCGCCACAGCTGAAAGATGTTGTTCTAATGTGAGCTGTGGATCGAGGAGGACGCCCAAGTTGCGGACCCTCTCTGAGGGGGTCAACAATTCCCCCCCCAGGGTGATGGACGGACAGATGGGATTGTCCTTGGGAGGCAGAACCCACAGCCACTCCGTCTTATCCGGGTTGAGCTTGAGTCTGTTGACACCCATCCAGGCCCCAACAGCCTCCAGGCACCGGCACATCACTTCCACCGCTTCGTTGACTGGGCATGGGGTGGAGATGTAAAGCTGGGTATCATCCGCATATTGATGATACCTCACCCCATGTCCTTGGATGATCTCGCCCAGCGGTTTCATGTAGATGTTGAATAGCAGGGGGGAGAGGACCGACCCCTGAGGCACCCCACAAGGGAGAAACCTAGGAGTCGACCTCTGGCCCCCCACTAACACCGACTGCGACCGGCCAGAGAGGTAGGAGGAGAACCACTGAAGAACAGTGCCTCCCACCCCCAGTCCCTCCAGCCGGTGCAGAAGGATACCATGGTCGATGGTATCGAAAGCCGCTGAGAGGTCAAGGAGCACCAGGACAGAGGATAAACCCCTGTCCTGGGCCCGCCAGAGATCATCCATCAACGCGACCAAAGCGGTTTCCGTGCTGTAACCGGGCCTGAAACCCGACTGCCGGGGACCTAGATAATCGGCTTCTTCCAAGGACCGCTGGAGCTGGAGTGCCACCACCTTCTCGACAACCTTCCCCATAAAGGGAAGGTTGGAGACTGGACGATAGTTGTTAAGTACGGCTGGGTCCAGGGAGGGCTTCTTGAGGAGGGGGCGCACAAGCGCTTCTTTATAGAGTGATGGAAAAACTCCCCTCCCCAAGGAAGCGTTGGTAATCTCCTGGGCCCAGCTCCGTGTCACCTCCCTGCTGGCCGAAACCAACCAGGAGGGACACGGATCCAGTAAACAGGTGGCAGAACTCACAGCTCCAATGGCCTTGTCCACTTCATCAGGTGTCACCAGATCAAACTCTTCCCAGACAGGTGGACAAGTACGTGCCCCAGTCACCTCGACTGACTCGTTGTCAGTCGACTCTGTTTTACAATTGGAGTCGAGGTCGGCTCGGATCCAAGCGACTTTATCAGCGAAAAACGTGTTAAAGTCCTCGGCACTACTCTGTAAGGGCTCCCCAACTCCCCCCTGATTAAGAAGGGAGCGGGTCACCCTAAACAGAGCGGCCGGGCGGGATTCCGCTGATGCAATCAAGGCGGCATGGTACGCGCATCTTGCCGCCTTGAGCGCCACTTTGTAAGTCTTAATAAAAGCTCTTACAAGTGTTCGGTCGGATTCAGACCTACTCTTCCTCCATCGCTTCTCTAGACGTCTCTTCTGGCGTTTCAACTCCCGGAGCTCCTCGTTGAACCATGGAGCTCTACGGGGTCTAGCGCCTCGGAGAGGTCGCAAAGGCGCAATCCGGTCAAGAGCCTCCGCTGCGGCCTTGTTCCAGGCCTCCGCAAGAGACTCTGCCGAACTGTGGACAAGTGCCTCTGGTATAACCCCAAGCGCCGTCTGAAAGCCCTCAGGGTCCATCAGGCGTCTGGGGCGGAACATCTTAATTGGTTATAGATATATAGATACCTTGAGGCAGGTGGCACTCCATTGTGAATTTACGAATCTCAATAACTACTTATTGGACAGACTTGTATTTGGGGTGTGGGACTGCCACCTAAAGCATCGCCTTTTGTCCTTTCCCAACATTACATTTGCTGTGGCCCTTGCAGAGGCGTGGGCAGCTGAAATGTCAGCACAGTTGCTTGCACAGGTGGACGGGGTGGGAGCTTCAGCTGCAACATCAACTACACATACAGTTGCTACTTTGCCAGAACAGATAGAAAAGGAACTTCAATTGGAAGAGGAGGTCTGTCATTTGACTTCTACAGCTGCCCGTACTATTCCTAAGGGGTTCACTACACTCCCACAGCAACTTCAGAGTCGCCAACACACACCAGGTATCAGTAGCAGAGCCTCTGCATAGACTTTTAGATTCGGGTGCCAGATGGCATTGGGGCTTGGTAGAAAATCAGGCGTTTGCAGCAGTGAAACAGCTATTGGTATCAAATTCACTACTAGCACAATACTCAGATCAACTTTCCCTACTTTTAGCTTATGATGCTTCTGAGTATGGGGTCGGTGCAGTTCTAAGTCACCGGCTGCCTAATGGGTGGGAGGCGCCCATTGCATTTTATTCTAGAACGTTAGCCATCCCAGAAAGGAAGTACAGACAGGTGGATAAAGAGGCGTTGGCCCTGGTAGCAGGGTTACATCATTTTCAGCATTATTTATACAGTCGTCACTCTACATTGATGACCAACCATCAACCACTATTGGGTATATTGGCTAAGAATAAACAGTCACCACAGGTAATGTCGCCACAGATGACACGTTGGTCTGTCTTTTTAGCTAATTATGAATATGAATATACCATACGCTGATGCATTAAGTTGCTGTACGTGCAAATACGCTTGCAGGACCCAGACCCAGCAGTCACAGTATTGGCCATTTCTGAGTTAAATCTATCTATCTCAGCAGCAGATATTGCCACAGCCAGGGCCAAAGACCCAAAAGTAATGAGAAACCAGTCATGGGTACTGAGAGAATGGCCGCAGGGCAGGGTACCTGAGGATCTTCAAGCATTCCAGACAAGACAAAACAAATTATCTGTCCTCAAGGGATGCCTATTGTGGGAAGACCGAGTGGTGATACCTCAGTCATTGCGCAGTGCTATACTAGATTTATTACATGAAGCACATCCAGGAGTTGTGTGGATGAAATCATTAGCATGTAGCTATGTATGGTGGCCAGGTATAGATAAAGAAATTGAGACCAGAGTAGCCATCTGTCTACCGTTTCAGGAGTCATGTCCATTGCCACTGCGGAGAGAGTCTCAAATGTGGGAATCACCTTCTGCCATGGTCACTGCTTCATATTGATTTAGCTGGCCCCCTTCGAGGCCAAATGTTTTTTATTGTGGCGGATGCATTCTCAAAGTGGTTGGAGGTATGTGCTATGACATCAACCACATCTGAAGTCATCATCCAATCACTTTCAACCTTAGTAGCCACCAACAGAGTTCCAGACCTTATAGTCTCAGATAATGGGTGATTAGACAGGGGTTAATTTATCCCTGTCAGCCAGAAGGTAATGGGTTAGTAGAATGCATGGTTCAAACTGTAAAAGAGGCCCTAGTCAAGTTCCAGAAGGGGAACTGGCAGGAGAGGATTGCAGACTTTTTGTTGGCCCAACATACCACTCCTTGTGGGTCAACTAATAAGTCACCAGCTGACTTAATGGGCAGGCGCCTCCATACCTTGCTTGATCGAGTGCATCCATAGTATACTAAAGAGACCCCCAGGGATTCTGCCAGACTGGGGCGAGAGTTAGTAATGGGTAGCCCAGTATATGCCCTGAACTATGCAGGAGAGCCCCTATGGATCCCAGCAGTCATAGTAGACACATGGGAGTGGCACAGACATATTGATCAGTTACCATCAAGAGTAATTATTAGAGAAGGAGCTTGAGGGGGCCCTAATAGTGTGGAGCAGCTTTTAGATGCTGAAGAGTACCCGGCCTTACCTCTCACTCCATCACAGGTGCCAAGGCAATCCACGACCGATCAGCAGGCATTATTACAAGAGACTGTTGAGCCGGTCCCTGAGGTACTGGTGCAAAATGATGGGGAGGAACAAGGAATTGTCTTGAGAAGATCAGAACAAGTCCGTGAAAGGCCGGGGTACTTGGCAGAATATGAGTGTGTTAATGTTAAGGGCAAAGGGGTGTAGTGTATGGAGCAAACTATAGTAGTTAATTATGTGTAATCATGGCTTACTTGGGCAGGGAGCCTTGTTATGGGCTTGTACTGATGAACTAATCTTGTACTGATGTAAATATAAGGCAGTTCCTTGCTGCCACACATATGCCTTTTAACGAAAAACAATCCTGGTTTTATCTGTGAGTCTCTGCTGACTACACTGCACATACAGTATCTATTAAGAGTAATCCTCCATCTTTTTGCAGAAGCAGAGAATTATGAAGTCACTTCAACAAAAGGGTAAGAAATAAAGCTTTTTAAAAAAGAGAATTCAGGCAGGATTGTAAACACAAGACAAAGGTGGGAATGCCTTGCAGCATATCAACAAATCTTGCCTTTGAGGCCAGTTCTGTTTCAGCAGGCCATACTTTCAAAGCAGATTTTTCAAACACTCAAGAGTTTGAGCATGGGGTGTACATTCCCCTATCTGCTCCGTTGCCTCAACGTTTTCCTAGGTTAATAGAAAGGTTCCATGTGGTGCTATCAAGCAATAAACAGAAAGATGACCGGTACTAACTAGAAATGTTTAAGGGGAAGGTAGTTTTACCAAATTTGATTGAATATGGTTAGAGCTATTCATTGAATCAGAAACTTCTAATGAGATGAAATACTTTAATTCAACAAAACATTACTGACTCCATCAAATTACATGAAAACCATATCCTCCACAATAAACAGAGGACAAATGCACCTATTTACACACAAGATAAAAAGATGGAGACGGAATTAAGGCTCAAAACTCTAGTATTTTTCTGATCATATCCAAGTACTTCTACAGATAGTCAACTTACAACAGTTCATTTAGTGACTGTTCAAAATTACATCACTTGAAAAAGTGGCTTATGATCATTTTTCACATACTGTTGCAGCATCCCCAAGGTTATGTCATCAAAATTCAGACAGCTGGCAACTCACTCCCCTTTATGAAAGTTGCAGTGTGCCAGGGTCATTAATCACGTTTTGCGACCTTCTGAGAAGCAAAGTCAATGGGTAAACCAGATTCAGTTAACAACTGCAATGATTCGATTCACTTAAGAACTGTGGCAAGAACGGTCATAAAATGAGGCAAGCTCACTTAACAAATGTTTCACTTAACAACATAAATGTTTGGCTCAATTGTGGTCATAAGTTGATGGCTACCTGTACACTGGTACTTCAACTCACGGGTCTCAAATTAAGAGTTTCAACCAGGCTACAAATCACATTCATTCATCACTGGATGTACATCTGCTTATCTATTCCATCCTTCACTCCTCCCCACTTTTAAAGAGCTCTGCTTCCTTTTTCTGGGTATGTTGGTAGCATGTAGTTGACAACTGCAGAATACAGATTCTATTTTATTAAATTGCTTCATTTATTAAACATTTATATCCTGTCTTTTGCTTTGGCAGCTGCATTGTACTATTTCACCCATAGGGGTCTTTTCAGTGTCGCTTTTGTCACACTACCTAAGAAGATATGCATTAGATAAAACTTTTTTCTCTGTCTTAAGACATATTTATTTCAATTTATATGATATATGCATATAAGCATGCAGAACAGAGGTGGGCTATGCCCGGATGGCGGGGGAATGCAGTGGGGTAGCAATGCAAAAGCAGCGACCTCCAACTTTAATTCTCTCCAGCATATATATTTATTCCAAATTTAGATTTAGAAAAGCAACAAAAATGGTGGATAAATGGAAACCAGGCACTTTGCTTTAAATAATTAACACAAAATAGTAGAGATTGATGGTGTTTTTATGCATTACGATGGGAATTGCCGGGACCTAACTTTGCCGTCTAAAATAGCAAAGTTCTCTTTATAACTCAAGCCAAATACATTCTAGATCTACATTGTAATTTAATTAACTTAAAGCCATCATCTGCAAAGTTGTGCTTGGGATTAGGGTGTCTGTTTCTACCTGATGAAATTCCCATCATCTCCATGGGGCAAGATTTTTGTAGACTTGCTCAGGAAGCAGCCTTGCATTTAATCATTCAAACTCAATCATTCATAAGGGGTGGGGGGAGGTAAAGAGAATAGCCCACTGTTAAAGGATTTTCCTGCTGGTGCATTCGGGTGTTTGTTTTCATTCAATTCCTCTGCTGTAAACCCCACTCCTCCTCCTGTAGCCCATCCAAACACCATTAGAACTACCGTGGCCACAAATGCTGTTCTCGGCAAAAAAGAAAAATGGCATGCCCTGTCTCTGGCCTCCAAGCATGCCCGGACATGCCCTTGCCTTGTGGCAGACCACCATCCCACAACAACAAATGGACATCCCTACCACCTCAAACAAAGAATAGGAAAGTGTGCCCCTTACTTCCTCTAACCACCCCAAAACCAATCCCCAACACAAGACCAGTCTCAAATGTAAATTATTAAATGCTACAAGTTTAGTCAACAAGATGTCTGAATTCCTCCTTCTACTTTACACCTCCAACTTAGATATAATTTTTATATGCGAAACATGGCTAAATGCTTCCTACCCAGACTCCATGATCAGATTGTCGCGCTGGAAATTGCCAGCCCCCAACGACATTGAGAAACATCCAGTAGTTAGAGAGTTAATTCTGTCTAGTAAGATAGCTCCTCCTGTGTGATGTAACCTGTTTGCTCACATCCCCTCTTTCTGATGAAGAAGGGCGGTCTCTATCCAGAGTCCATTGTACTTTCAAACTTTCCGGTCCATCTTTTCTTAGCTATAAGATGTGCTATCTTTGTCTCTCAAGACAATTATTATTTTATGCTTTTAAATAAAGTAACTTGTTCATTCGAACATGCTTTGTCTGTACTTCAATACCCATTGCCTTTGGAAGCTCCCGGCTCACTCCTCACGGGCTGAGCACCTTGTTTAAGGTAAGGGGTCTCTCCATCCCGACATGGTAGCAGTAACGGTTATTATTGAAGTAATAGACCCCGCTTACACCCCGTAAGCTTCCTAGGAATCTTCCCTAATGCCAGCGAAGAAGAAACACAATCCTCTCACGCAATCCTACGTGGATTCCCTCACGAGCGAGCAGTTAGCCCAACTCAAGGAGACTATTCGTGTAACCGATAGTAAAAGGAATCCTACAATGTCTTTGCACGGTGAGAAGGAATGCCTTCCAGCTGACGACAGCATTCAACAAACTGTAAGTCTATCTTACTTGATTGATGATGTAGAAACCAGGGAACAGGATTGTAAATCTACCCAGGGTGGCCCCTCCGGCAGTCTTTCCATTAATCCTAGCGACTATGAAGAGGAGGAGACGTTAACTCTCTTCCCCTCGCAATCATCTGCCACGCAGGTTAAGGCACAAGCCAAAACGAAGCACTTAGATGATTTCACCTCTCTCGCTTCTGCTAACATTAAGGGAACGTCCCTAAACTTGCAGAAAATTGAGGAACTCATTGAAAAGGATGAGAAGGAGATTCACGCATTAGAATCAGTCTGTCTCCACTTTGATAACTTACCTACTATGAAAAATATAGAGCAGCAAGAAATCTATTTCAGTTATTTAAAAAAGGCTGATAATGCCAGGACTGAATTACGATCTCTGAAGAAACTCCAGCTTAAACTTATTACAGAAAAGATGGAGGTTATGGCCCTGAGAGATGCCACGTATGCCCATTCTCCAAAGGGAGAGACAGAAGGAATCCATTCCTCCCACTCACCCCAAGATAAGCATGCGTACATCAGTCATTCTCCCATGGTCACTCACTTCTTCCCGCCTGCCTCTAACATAGAACACATTCCAATTGAGGAAGGGAGGGCTAACCAGCCCGAAGCAAAAAAAATGGTCCCTTTGCATTTTGAAACTACAAGCCGAGGGGGGAGGCTTTCCCCCACTGCTACAAGTTACGCAACAGCGGCCACTAGTGGATGGAATGTCCGAAAGGAAAAACCATTGCCGGAAGCCAGACAGGGACTTTCCCAGGCAGATATGGCAGCTGAAATGCAGAGACAACAAGTTCCATTTGTTTCAGGTCCTTCTGTTTCATCGCAGAGGCCTCCAGTCTTTATTCCACAGATGCCTGCACAACTTCCCCAGGTGGGACAGCCACAAGGTTTGCCAGGAGGGGTTGGGGCTCAACCCCAACAACTCCAAGCGGTCCAGCTGACTGCATCAACAAGGCAGACCATCACCTCTTCTGCTCTGAAAGGTGAGTTTGTGCTGTTACCTAATGGACACAATTATCGGAAGTGGCTTCACAGAATAAATTTACACCTACTGGCTCATGACATAGATGGGATCGCTCATAATCCCCCAGTAAGGCGCTGGACTGCAGAAGAAAGGGAAGCTGACATAAAAGCCAAGCTACTCATTCTTATGAGCATGGACTCACAATTGTCACAAAGATATGACACACGTGACATTACTTCTGCTCAGATATTAGAGTCAATAGATGGCATGTTTAGGCCAATATCAGATGAAGGCAATTTCATACTGATAGCCAAGTTTAATATCCACTGCCTTTTAAGACTACTCAGAGACTCTGTAACATGCTAACTGAAGAAGCAGAGTTGCTGAACACTGGCCTTAGACCTATGTCAGCAGCATTTAAATCTAACTTGGCCAAGGGCGGTCAGCAGAAAACAAGTACTCCAAAGTACTCACGCCAGAAACCTTTTAAGAAGGATGACACCCGCAAATCTCCTGATGTGCAAAGTGTGAAGTCTGGCGAGACTGATCATCCACCTTATCCAACCCAGCCTAAAGGCGCACACAAGAAAGGATCCAGAGGAAAGAGTTCTGGAGCTGCAAAGTCAACTCCCAAAGACTCAAAAGATGACAAACCTACTTATGTTGGTACCATCCACCTCAGCATTGTTCCTGACAAGAGTCCACTCTACGACATTCGTGAGTTATGGACCCTAGACAGCGGAGCAGTGGCACACTTCGCGTACCGGAAGGAATCCTTCAGTGAGCTACACCCGACAGATGTCAAGGAAGTGTTTGGAGTTGGTGATCTACGTTCCAAGGTGGAAGGAAAAGGAAAAGTCTTCGTCAAAGAACTGGACTCCCTTATCTCAAATGTTTTCTACGTTCCAACTGCCAAGAACAACATCCTTAGTGGATATTGCCTGAGAGAAGAATTGAAGGTTGTAATAAACTTTGAACTTACTGATACTAACATTATCAAGGATGGCAAACTTCTTGCTACTGCCATCCCCATCAAAGGTGTCTTTTATTTGCAACCCAAACCTGCCAGCAAAGGTAGTGTAAGTATAAGCGTTCCAAAGGGCGTAAGCACAGGTCCAGAGAGAAACCCTGGTGCCACCGCTAGTTCAAAGGTTCCTAAAACCAATGAAACCCCTGAGGTTCCTAATGCTGTTAAAAATGTTAAACATATGTTAACAAATAAATCTTTTCATTCCAGGTGCATTCACAGATGGCATCGTCGCTTGGGGCATGCTTCTTACCCCGTCTTAGCAAAGATGTCTGAATATGTTGATGGTTTCACAATTGATGGGGCTTGCAAGGTTTACCTAGATTGTAAAATTTGTAATTCTGCAAAATCCCGGCACTCCCCAGTCCCCAAGATTGCTGTCCGGCTCTGTACACGCATCTTTGAATTGGTCCATACCGACGTTGTCGGTCCATTTCGGCCTACTGTTGGTAAACATAAGTATTTCTTAACTGTAGTTGACAGTTACTCACGATTTGGCTATGTTTTTCTTTTAAAACAAAAATCAGAGGCGTTTGAGGCTTTTAAAGGCTTTGCTGCAGAGATACTCACCCAACACGACGTCTGGATCAAGCGAATTCAAAGTGATCGTGGAGGCGAATTTATGTCGCAACAGTTCCAAGGATGGATGGCCAGGAATGGAATCCGCCAGCAGATCTCATCACCCGGGACGCCACAGCAGAATGGTGTGTGCGAACGCAGGAACGGGATTCTGCAGACAATGTTTCGTTGTCTCATTGAGGATGCAAACGTGGACTTTTCATACTGGGGCGAAGCATTAAGGTATGCTAATTACATTGTTAACAGAACATGGAGCAGCGTCATACAAGACACTCCTTATTACTTGCTCCATGGCAAGAAACCTGACATTCAAAATATTTACATTTTTGGTTGTTATGCCACTGTTAACATTCCAGTTGAACAGAGAAGAAAAGGAGGTCCTGTGTCAGAAAGAATGAGATTCATCGGCTTTGATGAAGTCTCCAAGTACCACAAATTTGCTGACTCTCATCACAGAGTTTACATTTCTAATTCAGCCAAATTTGAGGAAGACACAAATTGGTCCAGTGTACATAGTAATGATACTTCAGTTTATTTTCCTAAGGAAAGTGTGCAGAGTCCTGATGCCCAGGGAGCTGTGCCAGATGTTCCTGATGTTCCAGATGATGAACAGCCTTCGACAGTTGCCGAGGAAACCTCTGGTGATGAACTTGAAGGCAGAGATGATGATGAAGGATGGGCCAGCGTTCCAAGACGTTCCAAGAGAACTACCAAAGGAACTCCTCCAAAGAGATTTGCACAGCAAGTATCTGACTCTCCTTATCTTTTCATGTGTAACAATCTTACACTTCCACCTGATCATTTTCACCAGATCAAACTTTTGCCTGACTCTGAACAAGAAAAATGGCATGAGGCTATGGAACACGAACTGGACTGTTTAAAGAAACTTAATGTGTTCCAGAAGGTGGAGCCTCCTAACAAGAAGAAAGTCATTGGCACACGCTGGGTGTATAAAGTCAAACAAAAACCTAATGAGGAAAAGCTGTATAAAGCTAGACTCGTAGCTCAAGGATTCTCTCAAGTTTATCCGGATGACTACACAGACACATACTCACCCACAGTCAGAAATGAAAGTGTCAAGATTGCCCTAATCACTGCTGTTGCTTTGGGTTTAGAGGTTTTTCAGTTCGATGTAGAGACTGCCTATTTGAACGCTGATCTGAATGAAGAGATCTACGTCAAGGGTGCTCCTGGATTCCAGAACCGAGAAGGAGAGGTTTGGTCTCTCAGCAAGTCTTTATATGGCCTCAAGCAGAGCTCCCTCTGCTGGTACAAATTATTATCCCAAAAGCTAAATTCAATGGGCTTTATTAAGTCCGAATCTGATGGATGCGTGTTCACAAAAGGGCAAGGTAAGACTTATGAAATTGTTCTTGTTTATGTTGATGATATTGTTTATGTGGGTCTCAATGAAAGCACTAGTCAAACTTTTGCTAAGGGCCTTGAGAAACATTTCACCTTGAAAAGCCTAGGGCATATCAATGATTATCTAGGTGTTCAGTTTGAGAAAACTGCAAGGGGTTCTCTCTTTCACAAGAAAGTAAGGTTGACCAGCTTTTGCAAAATTGTAACATGTCTGATGCGCATACTTGTTGTTCTCCTATGCAAACTGACTTTTACAGGTTAACCCGAGAAGAGTATCCTGATTTTGAGAACAAAACATTGTACCGGTCAGTGATTGGATCGCTATTGTACATCAGCAGCTGGACGAGACCTGACATTTCACTGAGTGTGAATCTATTGTCCAGATACGTTGGAAAAGCTACCACGTTTCATTGGTCTTGCATAAAGAAGCTGCTCAAATACATGAAGCTCACGAAAGGCAAGAAGCTGTACCTTGAGCCAGATCATGTTGGGTACCCTGAAGTGATTTGTTATGCTGATGCTGACTGGGCAAGTGACACAGAAACACGAAAAAGTACTTCTGGTTATATCATGTTTTTAAATGGTTGTCCTTTCTTTTGGAAAGTTAGGCAGCAGAAGTTTATTTCTTGCTCTTCAACTGAATCTGAATATGCATGTGTTTCTGATTGCTGTAATGCATTAATGTCTCTTTTTCCTCTCATTGATAGTATTTGGAAAGGTCCTATGACACCAATTGTTATTATGGAGGATAATATTTCAGTTGCATTCATTGCTGAAGCTGAATTTGTTGGAGCTCGTTCACGGCACATTCACATCCGGTATCAAAATATCAGAGAGAAGGTGAAAGATGGTTTCGTGAAATTTCAGTATGTGGCTACTACTGAGCAGATCGCTGACTTGCTGAATAAGCCATTGCCAGCTGATCAACATGAATACCTCACCAACAAAATGTGCCTCAAGTGAATTGATGTCTTCATGTCCTGATGTCCCTCTTGTCTCTGATGACTGACAAAGAAGGGGTGTCGCGCTGGAAATTGCCAGCCCCCAACGACATTGAGAAACATCCAGTAGTTAGAGAGTTAATTCTGTCTAGTAAGATAGCTCCTCCTGTGTGATGTAACCTGTTTGCTCACATCCCCTCTTTCTGATGAAGAAGGGCGGTCTCTATCCAGAGTCCATTGTACTTTCAAACTTTCCGGTCCATCTTTTCTTAGCTATAAGATGTGCTATCTTTGTCTCTCAAGACAATTATTATTTTATGCTTTTAAATAAAGTAACTTGTTCATTCGAACATGCTTTGTCTGTACTTCAATACCCATTGCCTTTGGAAGCTCCCGGCTCACTCCTCACGGGCTGAGCGCCTTGTTTAAGGTAAGGGGTCTCTCCATCCCGACACAGATAAAAAAAACTACCATGTTTTCCGCTCTGACCGTGAATCCCACAGAGCAGGCGGAGTAGCTATATTCTACAAAAAATCGCAGAACTTAAAAATCCTCAAAGTTGCACAGGATCTATCGGTACCCGAAACTATTGTCTGTGATTTATCCCTAAATACCACAATTCGCTTCTTACTCTGCTATAGAGCCCCAGACTACGACATCGAACATGCTAACAAATTATCCACATTACTAACGTGGGCAACCAACTGCCTATACCCCATTATCTTCCTCGGAGACCTCAACCTACCACACATTAACTGGTCCTTAAATGAATGCAGCACGGAACCCATCCATTCTACTATATATAATACTGTTACCTATCTGGGACTTGACCAACTAGTAACTAACGATACCAGACTTGATAACTGTCTGGATCTCATCTTCTGCAAAAGCAAAAGTGCAATATATGGCTTACAAATAACAGAACCATTTTCCAATAGTGACCACAGCATGATAAACTTCAGTCTCAACCTAAGCCATACCACGATCCACCAAAATAATACAACACCAAAATTCAAGTTCAAAAAAGCGAACTACGAACTCATTGAAGCCCACTTCTCAACATTAAACTGGAAAACTCTATTCTCTGAATGCTACACTACTGATGACTAATACAACACATTCCTACTCGAAATGAAACTTATCATCCGACTTCATGTACCTCTAACATGTACCAGTAACAAAAAAAATAACCTCCCTGGTTAGCTCTGGCCCAGCTCCTGCCCACGGACTGTGGATGTGGGGGAGACATCCACATGCTGCAGGCCTGTTTTGCCCCCGGTGGAATCTGCTGATGAAGGCTCCTCTGACCAAGAAGACATGAGTGACAGGGAGGAGGAGAGTGTGGCAGACAGCTCAGAAGGAGATCAATTATCTAGCTCCTCCTTGAATTCAGAACAAGAGTTAATGATACAGCCACACATGCGGAGAGCGATGCATAGGCAACAACAACTGAGAGATTATTATCAAAGAAAATGAGGCCACCTGTGGTTGGGTGGGGCTGTGGTAATTAGTGAGGCTGCTATAATTAGCAGCCTGTGGGTTTGGCCGTTGTGGAGGATTATCTGATCGTTGTGTTTCATGCCTGCTTTGCTGACTTTGATCTTCGTGTGCTGATTTTTCCCCGCTTTGAAACTAAACCAGAGCAAAGTGTGTTTCACTTTGTGAAAGAATAAGGACTGTGAATTGCCTCACAGCTGCAAGCTAAGTATCACAGAACTGATAAGGGACTTGTACAGATTACTTTGCTGACTTTGATCTTTGTGTGCTGATTTTTCCCCACTTTGAAACTAAACCAGAGCAAAGTGTGTTTCACTTTGTGAAAGAATAAGGACTGTGAATTGCCTCACAGCTGCAAGCTAAGTATCACAGAACTGATAAGGGACTTGTACAAATTACCAATTTGTTTGGAGACAAGTGCTCTTTGCTATACAAAAAGAGTGCTTCGTTTATTTGCATTTTTCGGTATAAAGAACATTGTTTTGAATTTTCAAACGTGTGTGTGTCTGAAATGGTATCTGGGCACTTTTGGGAAGATTCTACCAGAGAGCTCGACAGAACAGTATAATCCTCCACCTAAGACACACACCGTTTCAGAGGGAAGTGTTTGGGATTGTTTGTTTCTCTTTTTCCTGGCATTTATCTGATCCTGGCTGCGGTTGGAGATACAAGGGCTGAGGCAGACAGTGCAACAATTACAGAATCAGATGAAATTATTATCTCAGCAGCCTGTCATCCCACCGGTGCAGCCAGCAGATCCTGCCCACAGCCCCTGCCAAGGAGGAAATGCTTTGTGGCTCTGCCTGAAAAATTCTGGAGTGACAGACACATGTTTGCAGCTTTCCTCAGTCAGGTGCAGTTGTTTATAAATGCACAACTGCCCCATTTTCCAAGAGATGCAGAGAAGGTGGTGTTCCTCTGCAGTTTGTTGGCCGGCCCTGCTGCTTCCTGGGTGTCTCCATTGCTGGACAGAGACGATCCGATACTGCAGGATTACATCGCCTTTTGTATCCAGTTGCACTGGCAGTTTTCAGATCCGGTGCGGGAGCAGATGGCCACGAGGGCATTAAAACAGCTGAAACAAGATTCGCGCCCCCTAGTGGAGTATTTAAGTGACTTTCGTAGCCTCAGTGGACAGGTGCAGTGAAATGAGGCCGCCTTGATGGAAGTATTTCAGGATGGCTTGTCAGAGACTATGCTTGATGAGCTGGTGCACGAGGCCCTGCCGGGCACCCTGGAGGAGCTGGAGCAGCATTGTTTGGCCATTGAGGCTCAGCTGCTGGCTCAAGAGGTGCACCGGGCTGGGCGGTCCTCCCCCCGTGTTTCGGGTGTCACACCAGTGCCTGCTCCATGGCGGGGGGTGTCTGCTATGCCCGTGCCGACCCCGGTTCTTGTACCCCATCACTTCCTGCCTGCCCTGCCTCCTCGTCTAGTGGATCATGCCCCTGCCGGAGAGCCCAAGGAGGTGAACTTTGTGCGACCCCATTTGTCCCCAGAGGAGAGAGTGCAGAGACATGCGACAGGCCGGTCTTTCTATTTTGGGGGGGCAGGACATTTCACGCATGCCTGTCCCAACATATGAAGGAGCACGGTTGCTGCCATGGTGTTGACTCCTCCCAGTCCTCCTGTTGCCACGCAGACTCTTGCAGAACAGCTCCCAGAGTCCTCAACCCATGTTCCCACCACAGCTCCGGATCCCTCAATGGCTGTCCCCATGACCCTGGTTTCCCTGCCGGAGGTGCAGTCGGGAAACGAGGGCAGCCCGGCTTGGTGGCAATGCTAGGTCAGGCTGGCATTTCATCGGTTAAAGATTCTTTGGCTAATGACCCCGGAACGTACTGTCACCTCACGATTAATGTCAAGCTCCTGGTGGATCGGTATACTCAATCGATTTCTGCTCTTGCCCTCATGGATTCAGGGGCCACCACGAATTTCCTGGATGAGGAGTTTGCACAGAGACATTAGTTGCCCTTGTGTCCTGTGGACCCTCAGTTGACTGTAGAAACCATTGATGGGCGGGTGTTGTTGTCTGGGCTCATCCATTTTCAGACCTTGCTGGTGTGGATCAGCATTGGGACTCATGTGGAGGCATTACAATTTTATGTCACGCGGGGCCTCCATTTCCCTCTTGTCTTGGGGTTGTCATGGTTACGGGTGCATGATCCTCAGGTGGTGTGGTCGCAAAACATCAGCATGTTTCCCAGTTTGCAATGTGTAGACCACCATCGTCACGTGTGTGCCGCGCAAGGGCCCGTTATCCCTGCACCACTGTTACCTCCCCCGGCTGTAGCAAAAACAGGTCTCGTTCCATTGGGGTGAGGAGGAGCAGCGGGCTTTTGTAGCTCTTAAGGACGCGTTCATGAAAGAGCCCTTGTTGCAACATCCTGATCCGTGTCATCCGTTTGTCATTGAGACGGATGCCTCTGATGTTGCCGTGGGAGCTGTACTTCTCCAGACCCGTCTCGAAGGTGGTACCTTGTTTCCGTGCGCCTACCACTCCAGAAAACTCACGGCCTCGGAAAGGAACTACACGATCTGGGAAAAGGAACTTTTGGCAGTCAAGTCGGCGTTCGAGACATGGCGACATCATCTCGAGGGTGCCCAGCATCAGGTAGAGGTCAGGACCGACCATAAAAACTTGGAGTACCTGCAAACGGCCCAAAAGTTGAACCAATGACAGATATGTTGGTCGTTCTTTTTCGCAAGGTTCAACTGTCAGATCCGGTACACACCCAGCTTCCAGAATCCCAGAGCAGATGCTTTGTCTAGGAAACCCAAATTTCTGCATCCGAAAGAGCCACCCCCATTACAGACAATCTTGTCAGAAGCAGCGCTGGCTGCTACCCAGGACCCCGTTGACTTGCGGAGGCGTATCTGTGAGATGCAGCAGGGGGAAGGTTTGTGGCACAGCGAGTGAGGGAGATGGTGCCCAATTCTCCCTTGACATTTGCTGAGGGACTGCTCTGGTACTGGGGGCAGTTGTACGTCCCAGCAGGGCTGCTTCGCGGATTGATTCTGTCCCAATGCCATGACAATCCTGCGGCGGGTCATTTTGGCTTGTTTAAAACTTTGTACTTAGTGACTCGAACATTTTGGTGGCCGCGAATCCAAAATGACGTTCACTTGTATGTTGCCACATGTGAACGGTGTCGTGCAGCCAAGTCAGCCACAGGGGCCCCACCAGGATTATTACAGCCATTGCCAATGCCCACGAGGCCGTGGTGAGCTGTGTCCATGGACTTTGTCACACACTTGCCCCCCTTATCGCGGTTCACCACAGTCATGGTGGTGATGAACATGTTGACAAAAATGGTCCATTTCATCCCCTGTCACAAGGTACCCACATCCCATGACACCGCTAAATTGTTTTTGCAACTTGTCTTCAGGATCCATGGACTTCCAGATCGAGTTGTGTCGGACCGAGGAACTCAGTTCACAGCACGGTTCTGGAAAGAGCTTATGTCTGCTTTGCAGGTTCAAGTGGGTCTTGCTTCAACCCAGCACCCTCAGACTGATGGGGGAACAGAAAAAACCATTGGCATTCTGGAACAATACCTGCTGTGCTTTGTCTCCGACCGGCAGGCTGATTGGTCACGTTTCCTCCCAGTAGTGGAGTTTGCATTCAATAACTCCCGGCATACGTCCATAAGACTGATGCCCTTTTATGCTAACTATGGCTTCCATCCCCGGTTTTTCCCATTAACCCTATTAGATTCCCCGGTCCCTGCAGCAGAGGACTTCTTATCAGAACTGCACACGGTTCATGAGATGGTGAAGCGGTATTTAATTAAGTCCAAAGAGGATTACAAACGGGTGACGGACCGGTCTCGGCGAGACGTCGCCCCGTTGCCTGTTGGTGACCAGGTGTGGTTATCCACCAAAGACATTGCTTCAGAATTACCTCGACGTAAACTTGATCCACGCTTCATGGGCCCTTTCCCGATTGAGAAGGTCATCAATCCGGTGGCCTATCGGCTTACGTTGCCTGCCAACCTGCGAGTTCACCCCATTTTCCACCATTCCCTTTTGGTACCTGTTTCTCCTGAGTGCCCCCTTCATCCCAGTATCCCTTTGTTGCCTGCCCCCTGTGTTCGGGATCATTTGCCCGAGGTCATGGTCCATGCCATCCGGGACTCCCGTTGGGTGGATGATTGTTTTCAATATCTTGTGCAATGGGTGGAGGGTGAGCCTGACGATTGTTCGTGGGTGGAGGCTGTCTTGGTTGATGCTCCCGTGCTTATCCGAGCATTTCAGGTCCAATTTCCCCAGAAACCTCGTCCCTTGCGCTGGAGCCAGGGGAGGGGCCTTCCGGGAGGGGATGGTGTTGTGGTTAGCTCTGGCCCAGCTCCTGCCCCAAGGACTGTGGATGTGGGGGAGACATCCACATGCTGCAGGCCTGTTTTGCCTCCGGTGGAATCTGCTGATGAAGGCTCCTCTGACCAAGAAGACATGAGTGACAGGGAGGAGGAGAGTGTGGCAGACAGCTCAGAAGGAGATCAATTATCTAGCTCCTCCTTGAATTCAGAACAAGAGTTAATGATACAGCCACACATGCGGAGAGCGATGCATAGGCAACAACAACTGAGAGATTATTATCAAAGAAAATGAGGCCACCTGTGGTTGGGTGGGGCTGTGGTAATTAGTGAGGCTGCTATAATTAGCAGCCTGTGGGTTTGGCCGTTGTGGAGGATTATCTGATCGTTGTGTTTCATGCCTGCTTTGCTGACTTTGATCTTCGTGTGCTGATTTTTCCCCGCTTTGAAACTAAACCAGAGCAAAGTGTGTTTCACTTTGTGAAAGAATAAGGACTGTGAATTGCCTCACAGCTGCAAGCTAAGTATCACAGAACTGATAAGGGACTTGTACAGATTACCAATTTGTTTGGAGACAAGTGCTCTTTGCTATACAAAAAGAGTGCTTCGTTTATTTGCATTTTTCAGTATAAAGAACATTGTTTTGAATTTTCAAACATGTGTGTGTCTGAAATTGTATCTGGGCATTCTTGGGAGGATTCTACCAGAGGGCTCGACAGATCACCTCCTCATCTCAATAAGAAAATTACAAACAAGAAAAAAATCTCTCTGGAGGAAAAACAAAAAAAACAAGTTTCCAACCTCAAAAGCCGATATAAAAGCATTTGCAATCAAATAAAAGCAGAATGCCTGAACTACAACAGCAAGCAAGAGGAAAACCTCCTACGCAACAAATCTAATACAGCTTTCTACAACTTTGTCAACAATAAACTCAAAGACTATAGACCTATCCCACCTCTCAAAGGACCCAACAACAAAGAATACCATGATGATTCATCCAAAGCCAACCTCCTCAACTTTTTCTTTGTCTCTGTCTTTGTTAACAGCAATGGCTCATCCCCCAATTTCATCAATCGCACCTCAAACTCCCTCAATGACCTAACCCAAGTAGACTTCTCTGAAGACCAAGTTGAAAAAGCATTACGTGACCTTAAACCTTAGAAACATAGAAACATAGATGACTGACAGCAGAAAAAGACCTCATGGTCCATCTAGTCTGCCCTTATACTATTTTCTGTATTTTATCTTACAATGGATATATTTTTATCCCAGGCATGTTTAAATTCAGTTACTGTGGATTTACCAACCACGTCAGCTGGAAGTTTGTTCCAAGGATCTTCTCTATCAGTCGGACCAGATGGTCTTTGTGCTTACTTCCTAAAAATGCTCTCTTCTGCCATAGCTAAACCACTAAGCATAATTTTCGAAAAATCCTTCAGAACCAGCACACATCTTAAGCTATAGTTGAAAGCAATGGTCATCCCCTTCTTCAAAAAAGGAGACCCCTCTCTTGTCGATAACTACAGACCAATTTCACTATGCTGCATCCCATGCAAAGTCATGGAATCAATTATAAACCAATCAATTACTCTCCATCTAGAAACTAATAATTTGCTCTCTAACAAACAATTTGGTTTCAGAAAAAAACTATCCTGCAACCTGCAGCTCCTCCACTGCAAAAATATATGGACAACTCATCTAGATCAAGGGAAATCTATAGATGCAATTTATATCAACTTCTGCAAAGCCTTTGATTCAGTGGTCCACAACAAACTACTCCTAAAACTCAAATCCTATGGCAGCTGGATTACAGAATTCCTGTCAAACAGACAACAAGTGGTCAAAATAGGAAGCACCATATCCACCGCCGTCCTAGTTAAAAGCGGTGTTTCCTAAGGTAGTGCACTGGGACCAATGCTCTTCATTCTCTACATCAATGACTTTTGCGATTACATCACATGCAACTGTGTCCTCTTCGCCAATGATGTAAAAACTCTTCAACACCACCGATAACACAACTACTCTCCAAAAAGACCTGAACTCTGTTTCTGAGTGGTCCAATACATGGCAACTCCAAATCTCAACTAGCAAATGCTCTGTCCTACACATTGGGAAAAAGAATCTGAACTCCAAATACGAACTGAATAATTAAATTATCACAGATAATCCCCACTCGGTTAAAGACCTCGGTATACTAACAACAAAAGATTTAAGTGCCAAAGCCCACTGCAACAACATAGCCAAGAAGGCTTCAAGAGTTGTAAACCTAATCCTACATAGCTTCTTCTCTGGCAATCTCACACTACTTACCAGAGCTTACGAAACTTTTGCCAGACCCATCCTCGAATACAGCTCATCTGTTTGGAACCCATATCGCATCTCAGACATCAACATCCTTGAAAATGTCCAAAGATACTTCACCAGAAGAGCCCTTCACTCCTCCACTCGAAACAGAATACCCTACGAGACTAGACTTTCAATCCTGGGCCTAGATAGCCTAGAACTAAGATGTCTTAAACAAGGCTCCCTAGGACATACCGTCTACCAGAAGAAGACACACACCAACCGCTACTTGAATGCAAAATCCCACCACCACCCTGCACAGATCAATTCCGTAGCCAAGACCCTCATTTCCAGAACCAAACGCCTAGCCGACAAAGACCACCTGGAACCTGAATTACACAGTCTCAGAAATGTATTAATTTCCAATGGATTCCAAAGAGAGGCAATCAACAACTTAATCCAAAAAGAGACCCCCCCCCCAAGAACCAAGACACAGAACAGGACAATGGCATCGCCCTCCTCCCTTACATCAAAGGCACCACAGATAAAATCAGTAAAATTCTCCGCAAACACAACATCAAGACAGCCTTTGGTACAGATAAAAAAATAGCCAACATCCTAAGAAACCTGAAAGACAATATCCAGCTAGAAAACCAGGGAGTTTATCAAATACCGTGTAAAATCTGCCCAACCACATATATTGGACAAACTAACAGGAGAGTAAATGCACGTGTTGCAGAACATAAGAATGCATTAAGGAAAAAAGAAAAAACCTCCTCCCTTTTCCAACACTTCAAAACTACAGGACATGAAATTGATTTTGACAGTACCAAATTAATTTCCAAAACAGAACACTGCAGCAAAAAAATAATCATGGAAGCCATCGAGATAGAAAAACATCCCCAAAATATGAACAAGCGGGATGATACCTCCCGCTTACCAGACATCTGGAAACCAGCCCTCAAACGTATCTCAGCCATAGAAACCAGACTCAGAACACACATTGCAAAACAATCAAGCAGCCTGCAAGCTCCAACTACTCAGGATATCACGCCTAATCTACAACCATTAACTAATCAGCATGCTGAGCCATCAAACCACACCCAGCCACCAGTATTTATAGAAGGAAGGCAGCTCAGGTCTCGCAGTGTTCGCCCTAGCACAAGGACAGAAACACCAGCCCTCGTCGAAACGTCACCAGAAATTTCCATAACCCGAATATACCAAGACCGTTATATATATATATATATATATATATATATATATATATATATATATATCCTAGTCTCCCTTAATTTTCAAATTCAGCTTAAACATGTGACATATATATATATATATATATATATATATATATATATATATATATATATATTTGTTTTCGTAAATTTTCACGGGTATATGTATGTAGATTGTTCTGAGTTCGGGTTTTGCCCTGTGTAATGTTTTGCATGTCTATGCAACGTTTCGGCGAAATCACATTCACCATCATCAGGCTGAAGTTCCAATCTTTGTGTTGTTGTAAATGGAATGTTAGCAACTGTCATTTCTTCCTAGTATATAGTGTGGGGGTGGAGATTTGTTTTGAATGTAGCAAATAGATTGGGTGATTATGTTTCAGTGATCTGATTGGTTGGTGTGATCATAGTTATTAGAAGGAATGACATGGAGATTTTTATGAAGTGTTTTGTTTAAGGCTGATTTCCAAATATAAAATTCTAAAATCATAATTATTAGAAGGATTGACATGCTGATTATTATGAAGTGGTTTTTTTTGTTTAAGGCTGGTTTCCAAATCTCTGGCAGGCGGGAGGTGTCATCTCTTTTATTTATGCAAAGGGGTCTCCTATATATATATATATATACTATATTTACAGCAGCACGAAGCTTATAACTTCTGCCTGATGATGGTGAATGTGATTTCACCGAAACGTCGCATAGACACTCAAAATATTACACGGGGCAAAACCCGAACTCAGAACAATCTACATATATATATATATATGTAGATTGTTCTGAGTTCGGGTTTTGCCCCGTGTAGTATTTTGAGTGTCTGTGTGACATTTCGGTGAAATCACATTCACCATCATCAGGCTGAAGTTATAAGCTTTGTGTTGCTGTAAATATTTCCACAGCAGCATATATATATATATATATATATATATATATATATATATATATATATATATATATATATATATACCCACTAAAACCCTCACTGTGTATTGGATAAAATAAATAAATAAAAAATAAATAAAATAAATTACACAGTCTCACAAATATATTAATTTCCAATGGATTCCAAAGAGAGGCAATCAACAACTTAATCCAAAATAAAATAAAATAAATAAAAAGTCGGCCGCCTGTCTTCAACATCATTTTCTGCACCCCCAATCTGATCAGATGCCAAGAATGAATGAATGAACGAATGAAGGAATGAATTAATGAATGTGTGTCTGTGTGTGTTCTATTACACCCATGTGATTTGATGCTTTGAGTGGTGCGAGGAAAGAGGCAGAACCAGTTTGCATTTTAATTTAACTTTGCCTTTCCCGTGCTCTGAAGTAATAATAATAATAATAATAATAATAATAATAATAATAATAATAGAGTAAAGAAAGTGAAATATTTAGGTATTTGGGTTACAGCTAAAACAATGTCTCTAAAAAATGACAATTATATGAAACTCATTGGTGAAATTAAAAAGGATTTGGAAATATGAAATAATTTACAATTATCCTTCATAGGGAGAATTTCAACAATTAAGATGAATATTTTACCCAAAGTATTGTTTTTATTCCAGGTTATTCCGATAAATCCTGGAGGAGATTTTTTTAAAGAATTAACAAAGATTGTTAAGAAATTCTTATGGCAAGGGGAAAAGGTGAGAATAAAACTAAGTGCTTTAGAAGATATTAAAGAAAGAGGAGGACTCGCTCTCCCTACTTGGATGTTATATTACCAGGCTGCAGCTTTATCTTGGATTAAAATAGAAGATTATTGAATTTGGAGGGTCATGATCTTATGCTTGGCTGGTATGCCTTTATATGGTATGAAAGGATAAAACACATTCTTATTTTAAGAAACATACTGTTGTATCCTTGTAAATAGTTTGGTTCCGTGTGGAAACGCTGTCTGAGCGAGAATCAGGAAGTCGCTCCTGATTGGCTCAGACGCGGCTGCTCTCTCTCTGGCGGGAACTGCAAATGTATAAAAGGAGCGGTTTCTCCCAGGTAGAGCAGACGGTATCCGCTGAAGTCACTTACCTTACTGAGCTGAAATAAAGGAACCGTTCTCACCTAACCCTGTCTCTGGGTTTACTTCACTGGCGACGACGGATGGAAGAACCACGCGTGCAGAATGAACAACCTACAGATCGGCCGGGCTCCTGAGTTCTTCGACCCAGAGAAATCCTCCTGGGACGCCTACATAGCCAAGTTCGAGATCTTCCTCGAGGCAGTGGGAATAAGGGACGCCGATGCGAACGAAAGCGGGCCATCTTCTTGAACTACTGCGGTCCAGAAATCTTCGACCTCGCCCAGACACTCACTGATCCGCTGCCAGCCAAATCCATCGCTTGGGACGTCCTGCAAGCCAAGCTCGCGAGCCATTTCAAGCCAACAAAACCAGCCGTCGTTTTCCGGCACCAATTTTCCAGAATGGCTCAGCTCGAATCTGAATCCATCAATCAATTCGCAACGCAACTTCGAACGGTGCTTGCAAAATGCAAGTTTGATAACCCGGAAGCTCGCCTCACAGATGCCTTAATCTTTGGCATGAAAAATGCCACGGTCAGGAACAAACTCCTCACCGAAGACGAGACGACCCTACAGGCAGTAATCAAGCTGGCTCAAACCGCAGAGGTCGCCGATGCTGCTGCCAAGGAACTGAAGGAGCGCGACAAGCGGGAAGTCATCGCCAAGATCGACTCCACGTTTTCCCGCGCCGAGGCCCCAGACGACCTCAGCCCACCAGCTCCCAACGAGGACAGCTGTTTCCTGCGGCAACAGGACCCGCCAAGACAACCCAGGTACCCTCGCCCCGTCGCCCCCTGCGCCGGCTGCCGAGGAAACCATCCGCGCCAACGATGCCCTTTCCGGGACGCCATTTGCCGCCGCTGCAACCGACGCGGCCATATCGCCGAAGCCTGCAGAGCAGCTGTACCTGAAGAAGCCTTCTCCACCCCGCGTCCTCAGCGTTTCCAGAATCAAACACCTCAACCGCGCGAAAACCGGTCCTTCCAGTTTTCCGGCCACAAGAACTACCCAACCGCTAACCGCGACTACTCAAGAGGTAACAATCAATTTTCCGTGAATAACACGGCAACAAAAAATGGGGGCAAAATTGTAATTTCCCTGCTTTTGAACAACAAACCATGTTCTATGGAACTTGATACGGGGTCTAAATACACCATTATGCCGTGGGAAAAGCTTAAACTGTATATGCCTAACCTCTCCAAATCTGAGCTAGTACAAACCTCGTTGGTAATTAGAGATTTTCAAGGGGGAATAATTCCTGTTTTAGGCCAAGTGAATGTACCTATCGTGTTTAAAAATGTTAAATGTACCCTACCAATTATTGTTGTTTACAGGGGCTAAACACTCCCTCCTGGGCTTGGCTTGGATGGAACCTTTGGGAATTGAAATTTCTGGTATTTGTACTGTTAACTCTGATAACATGCCTAACTTTTTACAAGAATTCCCAGAAGTGTTTAGCCCCACCTTGGGATCGTATAAAGGGCCCCCTATCTCGTTTTCTATTGACCCCAAGGTCCCGCCTGTACGGCTCAAACCTCGCAGGGTACCCCTTCCGCTCCTCCCCAAACTAGACCTACAGCTGGATAAGCTCATAAGCCAAGGCATTTTAATTCCTGTAGAGCAGGGTCCATGGGAAACACCCATAGTCACGCCTCTGAAACCTGATGGCTCCTTAAGGGTTTGCGCTGACTATAAATCTATGCTCAACAAAGCCCTCCAACATCACCCTTACCCCATTCCTGTGGTACAACAGCTCCTTCACTCCCTGGGGGAAGGGAAAAGGTTCGCAAAAATCGATTTAGCGCAAGCTTACCAGCAGCTCCCTGTCGATGAACCGACAGCACGCGCACAGACAATTGTAACCCACAGGGGTGCCTTTAAATGTACCAGATTACAGTTTGGAGTAAGCATAGCCCCAGGGATATTCCAAAGCATAATGGAACATTTGCTATCAGGGATTAAAGGGGCCATTCCCTATTTTGATGACATCTTAATTGCAGGGGAAAACCAAGAGCAGCTCAACAAAAGAATAAGGGAAGTACTTCAGAGACTGCAGGACAAAGGGCTAAGAATCAAACCTGACAAATGTGTGTGGGGAACCAACAGTGTAGAATTCCTAGGTTATAAAATCGATGGGGAAGGTATCCACCCCACTACTGAAAAATTGAGAGCCATTAGAGAAGCCCCAGAACCACAAAATAAGACAGAATTGCAAGCTTTTTTAGGCCTTCTTAACTTTTACTCCGTCTTTTTAAAACAGAAGGCAACAGCAGCAGAGCCTCTACACCGTTTGCTCCAGAAAGAAACCCCATGGACATGGGGGAGAACTGAACACGAAGCCTTTATACAAATAAAACAGTTGCTAACTTCTAAAAGTGTGGTAGTCCAGTATAGTACTTCGCTACCCATCAGGCTTACGTGCGATGCTTCCCCATATGGCGTGGGAGGGGTCTTGGCACACGTTTTACCAAATAATACAGAGGCCCCAATTGCCTTCTTTTCGAGAACAATGACCAATACTGAGAGGAATTACAGCCAACTCGATAAGGAGGCTCTAGCTTTAGTGGCAGGAGTGAAGAAGTTTCATAATTACCTTTTTGGCAGGAGTTTTGAATTGGTTATCGACCACAAGCCCTTACTAGGCCTTTTAGCCCCCAACAAACCTACTCCCCCATTTATGTCCCCAAGGTTAATCAGATGGGCCCTTTTCCTCTCAGGATACCAGTACGAGCTCATTCATAAAGGGGGTAAAACCATCAACCACGCAGATGGTCTCAGTAGGTGCCCCATGGCAGAGTTAGTAGAGGACCCTGCCCCGTCTGCTGATGTCCTAATGATAGAACTTGAAGACAACCCACTAACCACTGCAAGGGAAGTGGCTGCACACACGCAGCAAGACCCAATCCTAAAAAAGGTGGTAAATGGGGTACTTAAGGGGTGGCAGAACGACTCTGTGGAACCTGAATTGTGTGATTTCAAAACCAAAAGACTAGAATTGTCATATGTGAAAGGTTGCCTGTTGTGGGGTGATAGAGTAATCATTCCTGGAAGTCTAAAGACCAAGGTACTCAAAATGTTACATGTGGGCCATCCTTGGATTGTCAGGATGAAGGCCCTAGCTAGGGGGCACTTATGGTGGCCAGGGTTGGACACTGATATTGAAAACTGGGTAGCCAAATGTGATCCATGCCAAGAGTCACGGCCTAACCCCCCCAAAACAACTCCAGCAGAGTGGGAACAACCAGCAGGGCCGTGGTCCAGAGTCCATATTGATTTTGCAGGGCCAGTGGGGTCACAATACTTTCTAATAGTAGTTGATGCATTTTCCAAGTGGGTGGAAATCATAGCAATGAACAATATAACTAAAAGTGCCACCATTAAGGTTCTGCGCCGTTTGTTTGCCACCCATGGTTGTCCTGATATCTTAGTGTCTGACAATGGGCCCCAATTGACAGCCAGGCAATTTGAATTGTTCTTAGATAATTTAGGAATGAGACATGAGCTCATCTCACCTTACTCACCCTGGGCTAATGGTTTGGCAGAACGTTACGTTCGGGTGGCAAAGGAAGCATTGCGCAGATCAGGCCCTGGAGATGTACAACAGAATTTGGACCAGTTTTTGTTAACCCAGCATATTACCCCAAACACTCACACGCACATAAGCCCTGCTGAGATACTGATGGGAAGGAAACTGAGGTCCCCCCTGGATAGGTTACACCCAAGGTTTTGTACCAAAAATCCTATGTATGTGAACCCTGAGAGACAAATGTATTTGGAGCAAAATGTTTTTGTAAAGAATTTTGATGGGGGTGTAAATTGGATGAAAGGAAAAATTGTACAACAGACCGCTCCAAAAACATACATTGTTAAGTTAGAGGATGGTCGAATGTGGAAGCGGCACATTGACCATGTACGTAAGCGCATGGGAAACTCATCGGAACAAACCGCTGAAACAGATTCTCCCACTTTAACAGACTGTAACGCGCAACCCGATTTAATAGACTGGCAAATGGACTTATCGGGTCAGGAAGGATCCTCCAGCAATGCCGAACCATCTTCATCCTCTGAGGTCGGTCTTGTGCCGGTCAGATCAATCCAGCAGGCCGGAGCCCAAACCAGGCCCCAGCCGCACCGGGAAAGCACAAATGAACCGACCTCCACCGTCGGCAGCGAGGACTCAATTGAACTGCGCAGGTCGGAGCGAGGCTTTCGTGATTGATGTATCCTGACTAAGGAGAGAGGGGTGTTGTATCCTTGTAAATAGTTTGGTTCCGTGTGGAAACGCTGTCTGAGCGAGAATCAGGAAGTCGCTCCTGATTGGCTCAGACGCGGCTGCTCTCTCTCTGGCTGGAACCGCAAATGTATAAAAGGAGCGGTTTCTCCCAGGTAGAGCAGACGGTGTCCGCTGAAGTCACTTACCTTACTGAGCTGAAATAAAGGAACCGTTCTCACCTAACCCTGTCTCTGGGTTTACTTCACATACAATGAGAAAAGCATTATTAGATGTTTGGAAGGATATATAAAAAGATCATTTCTTAACAATTCGAGAATGGATTTCTCCTATAGAAGCAATTTGCCAACCTAACTTAACTCAAGAAGGGAAGATATGGAAATATAAAGAATTAATAGATGAACAAATGAAATTGAAATCTAGACAAAAGTTAGAAGATGAGGAAGTAGCAATAGATTGGTGGCAATACATGCAGATTCAGTCCAGATATCAAAAATACATCACAACATATATATTCAGGAAAGGGAAAAATTATTTAGGAAACATGTTAATTACAAACCAGAGGAAACTAATAGGAAAAGTATATAAATATTTGATTAGTTTTAAAACTACTGATTTGATTTTAAAAGATAATATGATAAGTTGGTGTAAAAATTTAGGAAAAGAAATTGACTTAGATACTTGGGAAAGAGTCTGGCCATATAATTGGAAAATAATTAAATCAGTTTCATTTAAAGAAAATCAGATTAAGATGTTTTACAGGTGGCATTTACCACCTAATAGAATCTTTAAAATGTTTCCGAACACATCTCCAAATTGTTGGAAATGTAAAAGAAAAATAGGTTCTTACTATCATCAGTGGTGGACTTGCCAAAAAGCCAAACTCTATTGGAATAAAATAGAAAGATGGATAAAAGTAATTACCCTTCAGGAGATTAAGAAAACTGTTTCCCTTCTCTTCTTAGGCAAGCCTCTGGATGGATGGATGGATGGATGGATGGATGGATGGATGGATGGATGGATGGATAGATAGATAGATAGATAGATAGATAGATAGATAGATAGATAGATGATAGATAGTGGATAGATGGATGGATGGATGGATGGATAGATAATGGATGGATGGATAGATAGATAGATAGATAGATAGATAGATAGATAGATAATGGATAGATGGATACATGGATGGATAGATAGATAATGGATGGATGGATGGATAGAAAGAAAGAAAGAAAGAAAGAAAGAAAGAAAGCCCCCACCCGGGTTTCATGAGGGCCAGCCCATTGCCAGGCAACAGCACCGGGAAAGACAGGGAAGCCCCCCCCCCCCATCCACACACAAACCTCTCCAGGGAAACAGGAGGCTGCGAAGCTGCATGAGCACGTATGGAAGGAAGCTTCTGAGGAGAAAGTTGAAGGGGGGAGAAATAAAGAAAGAAACCCGTGTTGGCCAGTCCCTCAGCTGCTCTCTCGTCCTCAGGCAAAGCCGCCAGGCGCGTCCATGTCCAGGGGGCGAGCCCAGCACAGCAAACAGGCAGCTTCTGGTGTCATTGCAAAGGAGAGACAGTCAGCCTCCCTCTCTCTCTCGCTCTCTCTCTCTCACACACACACACAAACACACACACACTCCCACTCTCTTTCCCTTCCACTCTTTCTCTTTTTCTTTCTCTTTCTCTTTCTGATGGACAAGAGGGGGGACAAGGACTCAGAGCGGTTTCTCATGGACGGGGCTGCCGAGGATCAAATGGAGGGAGGAGAAGCAGCTGCTACTTCAACTGGCCTGTCCCCAGAGGAGGAGAAGGTGGGGGATCTCGCCCAGCCACTGGAAAGCAAAGGGAAAACCCTAGGCACTTCGGCCCGGCAACAATCCGGAGAAAGTGCTCTCGCAGCTGCTTCGCAGTGGCTGCAGCGGCAGTGGCAGCTGCAACCTCTCCTCCGAGCAGGCAGTGACTCCTAAGCGGGCTCCAGGTTCAGGCACGGCTCTCTCCCCTCAATCCCGCCAGGGGCTGTAATCAAATGGGAAATCCCAGCGGTGACAGTCACAAGGCAGGGGAATCCCTATGGCAGTCAGAGAGCACACACGCAGTAAGACAGCCAACGGACCCGGGCTCAGGTTCGTAAGACGGAAAGGGTTTTTAAGATGAGGCAAAGAAATCTGAAACCCCGGGTTCGTATCTTGAAAAGTTCGTATGACAAGGGGTTCGTAAGACGAGATTTCACTGCATATGAAAATGACCACAAATCAATACTATGAGTTAGGTTCAATTTTATGAACTGATACTTCATAATCTTGATCTTTTTTCCCACTTAAGAACTCATTGCTCTTTTGAGGAAATTCTCATAATTGCTTTGATCTCAGCCATCTTATTTGCTCCTGTTCTACTTTTCAGTTATTGCATTTAAAAGCTTATGCCACCACTACAGGTTTTATGATGCCAGAAGATTTATTGCTTATATGCAGCAATTTTGGAAAAAATATTAAACTGAGATAAGGGGAAGGCTTTTTCTGTTAGCCCATCCATGCAATGTTTTGTAGAATAAAATATTCCACAGAATAAGAAAAGAAGCAAAATTTAATATTTTTTCTAAAGTAGAAGAAAAGTCTTCTTAACAAAGACAAAAAGCATCCCTGGTCTTTCCTCCACTAAAACAGCCTGCAGGCAAAGCTTAAGGAAACTATAGTTTCATTCATAAAACAACGTGTATGTATTGTAAAACTGAACTTGGCTAAAATGACCTCCAAATAGATGGTAGAATAGACCAAGAGCTGAAATTGACCAGAGTAAGATGGCAGGATTACAGGGAGACAAATATCTAGGAATTGCATTTCCCCTTTACCTTTAGATCTGATCAAGACCTTGCAGACCACAAAAGAATTATTGTAACACAATTAGATAATAAAAGACACACAGACTCCCAAAACATATAAAAACTCATCTATTCATCAGACAAATTTTCCAGCTGCCCTCAGAAAAATTTGCTTGTTGTCACTGCTGTCTCTGGCTGCAATCTCCAATTGCAGTGTACCTCAGACTTATTTTCCTCTGCCTGAGTGTCTCTCCCAGCTTGAAATAAGACATGGACCAGATTTAACTTCCAACAGGTTTTTGGCATTAGTGTGGAATGATTTTCCATTTATTTCTCCACTTTACTTACTCTCATACTCATGATTCATTGTTAATCTCCCATAAAAATTAAACGGGATATAAATTAAAAATTTAAAGATGATGAACCAATAAAGTACAATATTTTACATTTTTGTTTTAATCTATTTTGGCCATAAATAAATTAAGTTCCAATATCCTAGTACCTAGTGATGTCATAATTTCATATAGAAACATAGAAACTGATGACAAAAAAGGACTCTGTGGTCCATTGAATCTGCCCTTTGAGTTTCTGTTTCCGTTTTCTTTTTAATTTAATATTTTAATTACGTTTAAATGTTTAGCTTACATACAATCTCTCCTGATGTGTTTTGTTCCTCAGATCTTGCACCATTTTTGTTGCCGGACTCTGGACTTGCTAAATCTAATCAATTTTTTTAAAGTGAAGTCTTCAGACCTGGACACAGTATTCTAAATGGGGTCCGACTATAGTGGGGTTAGGATTTCCATTTTTCTCCTGGTGATCCCTCTAGTGATGCATCCCAGAATTTTGTTTGCCTTCACAACTGCCTGGCTACACTGAGCATACCTGAATCCTTTTCTTCTGTTGTTCTGTCTAACATTCTACCACCCACCCCACCCCAATACTGTACTCTGTCAGAGGATTTTACATTTCGAAACATTGAACTGCAGTCTCCATGTTTTCTTTACTTTATGCATTGCATCATATTCGGTTATATGTGCAGATGTTGTCTGTGATTTATCCCTACATACCACAATTCACTTCTTACTCTGCTACAGAGCCCCGGACTACAACATCGAACATGCTAACAAATTATCCATATTACTAACGTGGGCAACCAACTGCCCATACCCCATTATCTTCCTCGGAGACCTCAACCTACCACACATCAACTGGTCCTTAAATGAATGCAGCACGGAAACCATCCATTCGACTATATATAATACCGTCACCCATCTGGGACTCGACCAACTAGTAACTAAAAATACCAGACTTGATAACTGTCTGGATCTCATCTTCTGTAACAGCAAAAGTACAATATATGGCTTACAAATAACAGAACCATTTTCCAACAGCGACCACAGCATGATAAACTTCAGTCTCAACTTAACCACCAATGAACCACCAAAATAATACAACAACAAAATTCAATTTCAAAAAAGCGAACTATGAACTCATTGAAGCCCACCTCTCAACATTAAACTGGAAAACTCTATTCTCTGAATGCTACACTACTGATGACCTCTACAACACATTCCTACTCGAAATGAAAATTATTATCAGACTTCATGTACCTCTAACATGTACCATAAACAAAAAAAATAACCTCCCCATCTCAATAAGAAAATTGCAAACAAGAAAAAAATCTCTCTGGAGGAAAAACAAAAAAGGACAAGTTTCCAACTTCAAAAGCCGATATAAAAGCATTTGCAATCAAATAAAAGTAGAATGCCTTAACTACTACAGCAAACAAGAGGAAAACCTCCTATGCACCAAATCTAATAGAGCTTTCTACAACTTTGTCAACAATAAACTCAAAGACTCTAGACCAATCCCACCAACAAAGAATACCATGATGATTCATCCAAAGCCAACCTCTTTAACTCTTTCTTTGGCTCTGTCTTTGTTAACAGCAATGGCTCATCCCCCAATTTCATCAATCGCACCTCAAACTCCCTCAACGACTTAACCCAAGTAGACTTCACTGAAGACCAAATTGAAAAAGCATAATGTGACCTTAAACCTTCTCTATCAGTCGGACCAGATGGTCTATGTGCATACTTCCTAAAAAAGCTCTCTTCTGCCATAGCTGAAACACTAAGCATAATTTTTGAAAAATCCTTCAGAACCAGCACACTTCCTAAGCTATGGTCGAAAGCAATGGTCATCCCCATCTTCAAAAAACGAGACCCCTCTCGTGTAGATAACTACAGACCAATTTCACTATGCTGCGTCCCATGCAAAGTCATGGAATCAATTATAAACAAATCAATTACTCTCCATTTAGAAACTAATAATTTGCTCTCTAACAAACAATTTGGTTTCAGAAAAAAACTATCCTGCAACCTGCAGCTCCTCCACTGCAAAAATATATGGACAACTCATCTAGATCAAGGGAAATCTACAGATGCAATTTATATTGACTTCTGCAAAGCCTTTGATTCAGTGGTCCATGACAAACTACTCCTAAAACTCAAATCCTATGGCATCTCAGGATCCCTCCACAGATGGATTACAGCATTCCTGTCAAACAGACAAGTGGTCAAAATAGGAAGCACCATATCCACCCCCGTCCCAGTTAAAAGCGGTGTTCCCCAAGGTAGTGTACTGGGACCAACGCTCTTCATTCTCTACATCAATGACCTCTACGATTACATCACAAGCAACTGTGTCCTCTTCGCCGATGATGTAAAACTCTTCAACACCACCGATAACACAACTACTCTCCAAAAAGACCTTGACGCTGTTTCTGAATGGTCTAACACATGGCAACTCCAAATCTCAACTAGCAAATGCTCTGTCCTAGAAGAAGAATCTGAACTCCAAATACAAACTGAATAATCAAATTATCACAGATAATCCCCACTCGGTTAAAGACCTTGGTATACTAATAACAAAAGATTTAAGTGCCAAAGCCCACTGCAACAATATAGCCAAGAAGGCTTCAAGAGTTGTAAACCTAATCCTACGTAGCTTCTGCTCTGGCAATCTCACACTACTTACTAGAGCTTTCAAAACTTTTGCCAGACCCATCCTCGAATACAGCTCATCTGTTTGGAACCCATATCACATCTCAGACATTAACACCCTTGAAAATGTTCAAAGATACTTCACCAGAAGAGCCCTTCACTCCTCCACTCGAAATAGAATACCCTATGTGACTAGACTTTCAATCCTGGGCCTAGAAAGTTTAGAACAGGGAACTATCAGTTAGAAATGCTATTTCATAGTACTGAGATATGACCCAGCCATATTTAATAACTATTGTCCAGTCTCCAACCTTCCCTTTACGGGGAAGGTCATCGAGAAGGTGGTGTCACTCCAGCTCCAGAGGTCCTTGGAAGTGTCACGCTGAATATTGACAGCCCCAGAGACATTCAGAGACATTCACTAATTAAATAATTAACTGTCTGTGTTTCTTTAAGATCCACCTATTATGATATAATATCCTGCCACATCATCATACCTCATATCCTTCTTTATGCCCTGTTGTTCTTTTATTCTCCATTCCTGTTCTAACCTCCATCATGTGAAGATGTATTTTTACTTTTGTCCTTCGTGACATATTTGTTTTGTACTTTTATAATAAAAAGACATCTTGCTTTGAGAACAAATGACTGGGCTCTCAGTCCATCACCTCCATGATGGATTAGTGTTCAAACGGACATTAATCACCCACCATTGTGACATGGCAGCAGAGGATGGTTAATCTTCTTTAAGCCTAAAAATCATCAATCTCTGTAATGCCTGCTAAGCGTAAGAAAAATTTGCTCATAGAGTCATTTTTCTCCGGAATGTCAGATCACCAAATAAATAATGTTTTATCTCTGATAAATAAAACTAAAGAAAAACGGGCTGCAAAGCCGCAAGCACAGCCTTCTGATCAAAAGGAAATTCCAGCCTTCTCTTCAACGGACGGAGATAATCAAGCTACATAGCAAATCGCAAGTGAAAGTTATGATCCTCTTTTAAATGTTGAAATTAAACAAGTGATTCATGGTGCACAAGCTATAAAAGTGTCAGACAGCTCAGCTCATCCGATTTATGATCCAAGCCACTTAGAAACTGTTTTAATGAGTTCTTCAGAGCCCTGTAGTCAGGCAATCTCGGAATGTAGCGAGATCAATAAAAATGGCGCCTCCCTAAAGGCAAAAACGAAACTTAGACATTCCAGTGACCAAGAATCTTTAAAAGGCTCAGCCAGCAGTCTGAATTCAATTGATGATATTGAAAAAATAAATAACTTGATAGCAAGCCTAGAATGGAGCTTGCAAGATACCCAATCCTTTGTTTCTAATTTCTATGGGCAGAAAGGATCTAATCTAGATGAAGAAGAGAAAAAGGTAATGCATTTCTGCTTTGCTGATATTTTTAAATACAGAAAATGAATCTATATGAAAAAGAGCTAGAAATTGAAAAAGATAATAGAGCTGAGATATTAGAAGCCCATAAACATTTGAATACCCTTTATAATATGTCTGCCGAAGAAGTGAAAACAGAACCAGAGAAAGAAAAACTCAAAAGTGATGTTGCAGTGCCACCCTGTGCCCAAATTAAAAAATTGCAGTCTGTTCAACAAAACTTTTCATAAAAATCCAAAAGTGATCCTGCAGCACCATCTAGTGGCATACAATATATTAAATACAGAAATATGTCTTATGTTAAGAATGTAACAGATTTCATTCCAGATGATTCCATGAAGTATGGAGAGCATATAGTCCATTATTATCCTTCAATTAAACCACAAGTACCGCAAGCAAGCCAAGGTGCGCAGATGCAAAAGGACCAACAACCACAAGTTCCAGTTTCTCAGATTCAACCACCATTGGATCAAGGAACCCAGATGTCACAACCAATAGCAATACAAGCTGCAGCTCAAAGGCAAGTCCTTGCTTTGTCACCATTGAAAGGTGAGTCAAGATTAAAAAATAATGGGCAAAATTATAAAACTTGGTTACATGAAATAAGATTAATATTACTTGCCGAAGGTGCTGATCACATAGCATTCAATCCACCCAATAGACAGTGGACTGGAGAAGAAAGGGTTTTAAATACTAGAGCAACTATCCTGATACTTATGTCAATGGACACAGACCTATCAGTTAGATTTCCACACAATATTACTGCAAGTGATTTGATCACAGCTCTAGATGAACTTTGTAGACCAGTTTCAGCTGAAGGGACATGCTTGTTGTTTTCTGACTTTTTCACTGCAAAATTAAAGCCTGGAGAGTAAATTGCTCCACACTTATCTAAACTTCTAGCAATGCAAAAGGAACTAATTGAGAGAGGCTATCAAATTGACGATATTCAAATGAATACGGCTATCATCACCTCACTGAATTATGAATGGAAAGATGCTATTACAAAATATAACAACATACCTTTAGCTCAACGCACCATGTCCAGAGTATGTAAGCTTTTAACAGAAGAAGAAGTTATTATGCAAAGTAGACTCAAAAGTACAGCACCTGCTTACAAACCTACAATGAGTCGCAGCTACCAATAAAGGGGCTACACTCCAAGATATCCAGGGCACAACCAGCCCTGAAGAACAGATTTTCAATGCTCTCAATCTGGTGATTCTCAACGCTCCCAATATCCTGCTCAGCCCAGAGGAACAGATCCTAGGGGTTCCAGAAGCAGAAGCTCCAGCAACTACAGATCAACTCAACGAGGTTCTAGAGGTGAACCATATCCTTACATTTCACATTGAAAAGCTTAGGGCACATTCATGATTATCTAGGAGTTCAGATTGAAAAAACTCAGAAGGGGTTTTGCCTCTCACAAGAAAACAAGATTGATCAACTTTTGCAAAATTGCAACATGACTGACGCACATCCATGTCACTCTCCAATGCAGACAGATTTTTACAAGTTGACACAACAAGATAGTCCTCAATTTGCAGACCAAACACTTTATCGGTCAGTCATTGGGTCACTGTTATACATTAGAAGTTGGACAAGACCCGACATTTGACTTAGTGTCAATCCTTTGTCAAGATACGTTGTCAAAGCAACTACATTTCACTGGGCATGCATAAAGAGACTGCTGAGATACATGAAGCACATGAAAGACATGAAGTTGTTCTTAGAGCCAAAACACAACAAGTTTCCTGAGTTAATTTGCTATGCAGATTCTGATTGGGCAGGTGATAAAGAAACACGAAAAAGTACTTCTGGTTATATAATGTTTTTGAATGGTTGTCCAATTTATTGGAAAATTAGAAAGCAGAATTTCATTTCTTGTTCTTCCACTGAAGCTGAATATGCTTGTGTTTCTGATTGTTGTAATGCATTAACCTGTGTTTCTGCTCTCGTTGATAGTATTTGGGGAGATCCCATGAAACCAATTGTTATTATGGAGGACAATGTTTCAGTTACGTTCATATCTGAAACTGAATATGTTGGATCGTGTTCACGGCACATCGACATAAGATATAAGAATGCAAGAGAATACGTAAAACAAGGATTCATGAAATTATATTATGTGCCCACAACTGAACAGATTGCTGACGTGCTGAATAAACCACTGCCAGCTGACCAACATGAATACCTATCCAAGAAAATGTGCCTTATGTGAACCAATGTCCCTGATGACTGCCAAAGAAGGGGTGTCACGCTGAATATTGACAGCCCCAGAGACATTCAGTAATTAAATAGTTAACTGTGTGTCTTTCTTTAAGATCCTCCTATTATGATGTAATATCCTGCCACATCATCATACCTCATATCCTTCTTTATGCCCTGTTGTTCTTTTAGTCTCCATTCCTGTTCTAACCTCCATCATGTGAAGATGTATTTTTACTTTTGTCCCTCGTGACATATTTGTTTTGTACTTTTATAATAAAAAGAAATCTTGCTTTGAGAACAAATGACTGGGCTCTCAGTCCATCACCTCCATGATGGATTAGTGTTCAAACAGACATTAATCACCCACCATCGTGACAGGAAGAAGCCAATTATCTAGGCCCTCAGCAGTCGCGATTCAGCATGGAAACTGCTTTGGTCACGCTGATGGATGATCCCTGGCGGGCCCGGGACAGGGGTTTATCCTCTGTCTTGGTGCTTCTTGACCTCTCAGTGGCTTTCGATACCATCGACCATGGTATACTTCTGCGCCGCCTGCAGGCATTGGGAGTGGGAGGCACTGTTCTGCAGTGGTTCTCCTCCTACCTCTCTGGTCGGTCGCAGTCAGTGTTAGTGGGGGGTCAGAGGTCGACCTCTAGGTTGCTCTCTTGTGGAGTGCCTCAGGGGTCAGTCCTCTCCCCCCTGCTATTTAATATCTACATGAAACCGCTGGGTGAGATCATCCAAGGGCATGGGATGAGGTATCATCAGTATGCGGATGATACCCAGTTTTACATCTCCACCCCATGTCCAGTCAGTGAAGCAGTGGAAGTGATGTTCTGGTGCCTGGAGGCTATGAGGATCTGGATGGGTGTCAACAGGCACAAACTCAACCCTGACAAGACGGAGTGGCTGTGGGTTTTGCCGCCCAAGGACAATTCCATCTGTCCATCCATTACCCTGGGGTGGGAATTACTGACCCCCTCAGAGAGGGTTCACAACCTGGGTGTCCTCCTTGATCCACAGCTAACATTAGAGCACCATCTTTCAGCTGTGGCGAGGAGGGTGTTTGCCCAAGTCTGCCTGGTGCACCAGTTGTGGCCCTATTTGGACCAGGACGCACTGCACACAGTCACTCATGCCCTCATCACCTCAAGTTTCGACTACTGCAATGATCTCTACACGGGGCTTCCTTTGAAAAGTGTTCGGAAACTTCAGATTATGCAGAACACAGACCACATTTTGCCAACACTCCACGGCCTGCACATGGCATCGGACCAGAATATCTCCAAGACCGCCTTCTGCCGCACGAATCCCAGTGACTGATTAGGTCCCACAGAGTTGGCCTTCTCCAGGTCCCGATGACCAAACAATGTCGGCTGGCGGGACCCAGGGGAAGAGCCTGTGGCAGCCCCACCCTCTGATATCAACTCCCTCCAAAGATTCAAACAGCCCCCACCCTCCTCGCCTTCCGTAAAATGCTGAAGACCCACCTTTGTCGCCAGGCGTGGAGATAATTACCACCTTCTCCCCCTTTTTATTATGTTTTCGGCCTTACTGTATGATGGATTAGGTTGAATGTGTATGATTGTATAGTTAGGGATTTTACTATGTATTAATGTTTTTAACTTTCTACTATTGGATTTGTAATGTATTGTATCACTGTTATGTTGTGAGCCGCCTCGAGTCTTCGGAGAGGGGTGGCATACAAATCTAATAAACTATAAACTAAACTATAAGACAGAAAATTATCTTCAAAGCTATCAACCATCTCCATAAAGATCCTATGTGAAAGCCAAAAGCAACAAGACTCCAGAGGTTCAACTGACCGTAAGTGATTGATCCCTGCTGCCCTTAGAACCCACAGAACCCCAATCAACCCCAGCACACCCCAGGACCACCAGCCCCAGCAAATCAACCCCATCAATCTGCCCATGCACCATCAGCCCAGCCTGTCTTATCCCCAGCTGATCTATCCGAAGCGGCAGCAGCACCTACCAAGCCATCCTGAAGCTCCTAGATATAGCACCACTAGACTGATCCAGCCGAGCCCAGCCTGCCAGATCCCCAGCTGAGCCATCCCAAAGCCTCTTATAACTTTAAATTCACCTGACTTCTAGCTAAGCCAAGCGAAAAGAGTCTTTTTACTCTGCATTGTCCGATCCCCAGCTGAGCCATTCAGAAGCCTCTAGTAACTTTCAAATTGCCCAACTCCCAGCTGAGCCATCCCAAAGCTTCTAACTAACTCCCAGCTAAACCATCCAAAGCTTCCAGCTTCTAGCAACAATGAAAGGAGTCCAGCCGGTGGCGAAAAAATTTCTAGCTCCAGGCAACAGCGAAAGGAGCCCAGCCAGTAATGGAAGGACTCATTCCCAGCCGAGTCAACCTAAAGATTTAGCAATAGCATTAGGAGCCCAGCCAGTGCCTGAAGGACTCTGGAATTGCCCGATTCAAAATAGCCCGATTCTACAGCCTAAACACTCAACTGCAGCAGTGACAGGAGCCCAGCCGTTGGTGGAAGGTCTCTGAAAGCACCCATTCCCCAGCTGAAACATTCAGAAACTTTAGCACCGGAGATTCTCAGCAGAGCCATCCCAAAGCTCCAGCCTAGCCGGTTGCATAAAACTCTGGAAAACCCCAATCAACCCCAGCACACCCCTGTTGAGCAAAGAAAGTATACTAATACAAATAAACATAATAATAAATAAACAAAGCCACCAAGCCAGGACTCATTCCGGATTTCCAAATTCCTGCTGAACCTGATTTTTCTGCAATCCCCTCTTACACCGGAGGTCAGCCAACATTAAAAGAAACAGTCCATGTGGCTCCCTAGGGTAACAATAGACCACTGACCCTGTTTGTGCATGAACCATCCCAAAAAACGGAAATCAACTGTGAAATGTAGCTAAAGCTTCTTGACGCACTAACGCAACTGTAAAAACGCTAACTTCCTAACACTCTAACACTCTAACACAACCAATACCTTATCATTAACCATGCCAAACAAAAAATCAAAACACCCCGCATACAGACACCCCCAAATGGATGATACCTCTAACAAAGATAACATTTGTTACAAATGCAGTAAATCCATCCATGATATAGAAGAATACAACGAATGCAAGATATGCCTAAACTATGCCCATAACACCTGCCTGGAAATAAACAAAAACATAACCAATTTCCTTCAAAAAGCTCCCACCTACCCAAACTTAACGAACTGATCACCATGTCCAATAAATTTCTCAATCTTGAATCAACCTTATCGGCACAAAAAGATTATATTGAATCTATGGAAGCCCGTATTGAAGCACAAATACAAGCATGCTTCACATCCTTGGACAATAAAATCACAACACAGGCAAAAAGAAATTCAATAGACTTAAATCACACTTCAGTACAACAACAAAACCCTCAAGCAATAACCCATCATCCACCACCACCACCATATGATCAACCACATCAACCACCTCCTCATAAACACACCAACCTCCTAAGTAACATATCCCTACTAATCAAAGACACCCTTGAAAGAGAACAGAAATGTAATAATGCCATCCTATTTGGACTAGAAACCACTAATGAACCTGGTATCAATAAAATTCGCAATATCATTGCATTAACATTCCCTATGGACAAAATCATCACAGTGTACAGAGATGGCCCCGAGCAATGTTCCCTCTAAGCTGCATGGACGCGTGCCCATGCAGCCATCAGAAACCTCCCGCGCACTAACTTTTGAAGTGGTGCAAAGCTGTGCCGTCCCAGATTGCTCGCTTGCTTGCCTCTAAGAACTGCTGCTAAGATCTGCCGAAGAGGAAGAAGATCTGGATTGAGCATGAGGGGGGAAGTGACAAAGGGGAGAGGGGGTGGTGATCCCAGACTAGGGATGGCGTGCGTGGGGAGGGTTGTTTGGATTTAAAAGACTGCTTGGTTAAAAACATGGGCTTCCCCCCCCCCCCTACATGGCTGGGAGTCCCATGAGGGCGGAGCCCGGCCAGAGAGAGATTTCACAGAAGCAAAAGACTTCTCTCTGGCTGGGCTCCACCCCTGCAGGACTCCCAAGATGTGCCGAGGGGACGCCTTACCCCCAGGATCCCTGGCCGCAACCCCAAGTGCCTTGGACTCCCTTTCCAAGCCAGCCCTCAGCAAACCCAGGCTACGTGGGTGTGAGGGGTGGGGGAGGGGTGCTCATTCCCGGCCAGGCAACGGTGAGGTCCTCCTGTTGCTCACTCGCCGCCGAGGCCCTGCCACTGGCTCGCCGCGTTCCTCCTGCTGCTCGCCCACCACCCAGGCCCCACCACCAGCTCGCTGCGTTCCTCCCGCTGCTCGCCCACTGCTCAGGCCCCACCACCGGCTCGCCGCATTCCTCCCACCGCTCACCTGCCACCTCCTTGCTGCGTTCTTCCTGCTGCTCACCTGCTGCCCAGGCCCCACTGCCGGCTTGCTGTATTCCTCCTGCTGCTTGCCCGTCACCCCCCCCCTTGCCACCTCTCCCCCTGCCTCTGCCTCTGCCATACAGAGAGAGGGGGAGAGAAAGAAAGGAAAGAAAGAGGGAGAGAGAGAGAAAGAGAGGGAGAGAAAAAGAGAGGGGTGAGATAGAAAGGAAAGAGAGAGAAAGAGAGAGGGAAAGAAAGAGAGAGAAAAGAGAAAGAAAGAGGGAGAGAGAAAGAGAGGGGGAGAAAGATGTTTTCAAATTGACCAAACATAAGTACCTAAAACAAAGAATTTTTGATCAGGGTGACCCAAGAACAGCACAAGTGTGACCTTTTTTCCCCAGCAAAAACTAAGCCCCCCCCCCAAAAAAAATTCTAATAGAGAGAAGCCCTGAAATTATGCAAAGTCATGAAATTTCAAGTTTCAGATATGCAGGGGAATTTTTTACAAGGTCTCAAACTTTGATTTCAGGTCTCACAGATCCGAACAGAACAGCAGGGATTTTATTAAAAAAACAACATTTCTTTACTGCAGATTAAGATCAGCAAAACAATATCAATCATCCACTTTATTAATATACTTTAATTTTCATGTTTCTCAGCTGTGTAAAAACCTTTGGTAGCTTATAATTAAAAAGAAAAATAACAAATATCAAAAGAAAAATGCAGGCTACTGAAAAACAACATGGTTTCTTCTCTTTGGCAAGAGTGGTAGAAATTTGAGGAGGGTTGATTGATTAATAAATAAATATGGATTGACTATGCAATGATAGCAAAAGATATATTTAGATGTTTAATATTAGGATGTATTAATTCGTAAAATTGAATTAGAATTTTAGAACTATATAGAATTACATAGTTAAAATTAATGGAAAATACATAGGATAAATAAGGGGTTTATGATGTATGATTTTATGACTTTGCATTATGAATTTAAAATATACTTCGAAATGTAGAAGATTGATCAAAGTTAATAATAGTAAATGCTAAGTGCCTGAAAATTAATTGAGCTTGGAAATATTGAATGAAATTATAGAAAAGTAAATATGGAAATATATTAATTGATGCATTGGTGTTCAGATAGATTTTCATAGTATTATTAGATTACTATAATGCTGTGATAAATATTTAAGAAATGGAGATTTTAAAGCATGAATTTATTAATAGTTGTGTTTTTGGTTTTTTGGCTGGTTGTTTTAGTTTTAATAGTAATAGATTTTGTTTTTGTTTTATTATTGATTTCTTTTAATAAAAAATAAGGGATTTTTTTTCCTAATTAGGAAAAAATTGTATAAGGGTTTTTTTGTTTCTTTTAAGAAGAATGTATAAGAAGGAGGAGTAGGCATGATGGCATGAGAATAATGATATTAATTGAAATATAAAATAACAGAATAACACAGTGGGAAGGGACGTTATTCTGCCCCAGTACTGAGCCCCAAATACTTATGCAATAAGTTGTCTTGAGTGACATAAAAAAACCCAGGCGCTCAGGCATGAAAATAAATGTATTTATTTATTTATTTATTTATTTATTTATTCATTGATTCATTCATTTAGACTTCTATGCCACCCAGTCCCAAAGGGACTGCTGCTCAGACACTATACTTTTCCGCCCACACCGGGAAAAAAATAGAGGGAACATTGGCCCCAAATTCAAATACAGCACCTCAATTTTGCAGAGTCGTTTGCAAAAATGAAATTAGCAAACGTACATTCATCAAGACTATAAACTCCATCAACCAAAATGACTCTAACCCCAAAAAACTTCGTGCAAGACCGGATCTATCCATATTACAACAAATACAATCCCGTGAACTTCATGCTAAACTTAAAAAGCATCAATATCACGGACAAACAAACCTATACATTGACTACTGAGCAGGTTGCATTAAGACCAAGACCCACATCCCACCATCCAACCCTCCAAACTTCATCATTCAAAACCAACCTAGCATACATCTCTCTATCAACCAAGAACAACCCTCCGTCAACCAAGCACAACCCACCATAAACCTCAAGCCTCAAACAACTATAGCTCAAATCCATCCTAACTACCTACCCACCTCCAATCAAGAAAGAGACAGAGAGAGAGAAAGGAAGAGAGAGACACACACACAGAGACAGACACACACAAAGACAGACAGACAGACATAGAAACACAGAGATACAGAAAGGGGGGAGATAGGGACACACAGAGTAAATACACACTAGAGAGGGGGAGATAGAGAGCGAGGAGGGGAGAGAGAAAGACATAGACACATAGAGAGATACAGAGTGGGGAGAGGAACAGAGACAGATACAGAGGGGAAGAGAGAGATGAGGAAGATAGATGGGAAGAGGGGGAGAGAGACAGAGACAGATGCAGAGAGATACAGAGGGATAAGAGGCAGGTTTGTGTGTGTGTGTGTGTATTGAATATGCCAAGAGCCCCCTCCCTACATTTATTTATTTATTGTTTGTTTGTTTGTTTGTTTGTTTGTTTGTTTATTTATTTATTTATTTATTTATTTATTTATTTATTTATTTATTTATTTATTTATTTGACTTTTATGCCTCCCCTCTCCGAGGATTTTATATACCCTGGTGATGGTTCAACAAGGTCCCAGGATTCGCTGAACCTTAAATGGGAAGAACACCAAATATGCCAAGACTTACATATCTATACCCGTGAAAATCTATGAAAATGAAGATAGGTAGGTAGGTAGGAAAGTAGGTAGGTGGGTGAGTGGGTGGGTGGGTGGGTGGAGGGAGGGAGGGAGGTAGAGACACAGAGAAATAGAGAGAGGGGGAGGGAAGAGGGGGAGAGGAGAGAGAGAGAGATGTCAAACAGGTTTTGTGGTTGTCTTATTATGTGTGACTGGGGGTGGGGTTATATGACTGGGTAGAAGTCAGTGACATCAAGTTGGCCACACCCACCCAGGTTTTGTGCTCCAGGTGTTTTCTATGGGAAACAGGTCCAAATAGCTATTTGAGTGTTTAAGGTTGCAGAGCCCTTCCTACTCTGACTTCTGTTATCAACTAATGATTTATGAACTAAGAATGAAATGTGTAAACTGATAATAAAAAGTAAGGTACTTTAAATTTTAATGCCAGCCTTAAAAAATTTAGATCACTCTGGTTTATGCTACTTTTAAAAAAAGAACTTTTCTCAACATGTTGATATTGTTATCAAAAAGAAAACAAATCTCTTCTGGTAGGCTGATTTGATAGCTCTGTTCGTTAATTAAACAAGAGTTGTCTCAGTTTCTTTCATGAAACAGCAATTAACTAAATAATGGAAAAGATGTTTATTCTCTTCTGAACGCAATAACAAAGGTATAAATTAGGAATGAGCAAATATCTTGGCCTTAAAGATTATATAGAGTGTTTAGTACTGGGTTATAGCTGGATACATATCCATTTTTTTTTATTTAATTGGATTTCTGTGGACTCAGGACAGCTTATATAATAAAGTGAATACAGTTCAAAATCTGAGAAACCCAACATAAATTCTAAAAAACAATATGAAACAATATAAAACAATATAAAAACCTATTCTCCCCCCCCCTCCCCACATAATTAAGGCATTTAAGTGACATTCATTCATAACTATTCATTCATACTGTGGGCCGGAGCATGAAAGCAATGCTCAAAGATATGTTTTTAGAGTCTTACAAAAGGCCAGGATGCTGGGTAGCAGCACAAATTATCAGGGGGAACTGATTCCAAAGGGTCAGAGCTGCCACAGAGAAGGCCCTTCCCCTGGGCCCCACCAGGCGACATTGCTTGGCTGACAGGACCCGGAGAAGGCCAACTCTGTGGGCACTGACTGGCCACTGGGATACATGAGGCAGTATGCGGTCTCGTAAGTAATCTGGTCCTAAGCCATGAAGGGCTTTATAGGTAATAACAAACACTTTAAATTGCGTTCAGAGACCAATCAGTAGCCAATGCAGCTCAGGAAATGATGGTGAAACATGGGTATACCTCGGAAGGCCCATGACTACTTCTGTGACTGCGTTTTGGACTAACTGCAGTCTCCAAATGTTCTTTAAAGATAGCCCCATGTAGAGAGCATTGCAATAATCGAGCCGTGAGGTGATGAGGGCGTGAGTGACCATGAGAAGACACTCCCTGTCCAAATAGGGACGCAACTGGTGCACCAGGTGGACCTGTGCAAACACCCCCCTTGTAACCGCTGAGAGATATTATTCAAGGCTCAGCTGTGGATCAAGGAGGACTCCCAAGTTGTGGACCCTCTCTGAATGGGATAGAAGTACCTCCCTCCCCCCGGTAATGGAAGGACAGGTGGAATTGTCCCTGGGAGGCAAAACCCACAGACTCTCCATCTTATCAGGGTTGAGCTTGAGCCTGTTAACATCCATCCAGATTCTTACATGCTCCAGGCACCAGCTCATCACCTCCACTGCATTACTGAATCAACACGGGGTGGAGATGTACAGTTGGGTGTTATCTGCATACTGTTGGTAACTCACCCCATGTCATCAGATGATCTCACCCAGTGATTTCATGTAGATAGTAAACAGCAGGGAGGAACAGATATATAATATATCTCCTTCTATAAGATATATAATAGAGATGTCAGGAAAAAGCAATCAATTGGGCTTTTCCCTCCACTCCTCCCTGCTCTATCAATGTTCGAGCCACTACAACATTTAAAAAGATACTGCTTTTGGAAATGTCAACAGTCAGTATTTCCGGTGTCCATTCCAGTGGAATGGTGGCAGTGGAAGTAATGTGCCTGCGTCTGGAGGCTGTTAGGGCCTGGATGGATGTTAACAGGCTCAGACTCAACTCCTATAAGATGGAGTGGCTGTGAGTTCTGCCACCTAAGGAGATTTCCATCCATCCGTCCATCACTCGGGGTGGAAACATTTGCCCCCCTCAGAGAGGGTCTGCAACTTGGGCGTCCTCCTCGACCCACAACTGATTTTAAAACATCATCTTTCAGCTGTGGCAAGGGGGGAGTTTGCCCAGGTTCGCCTGGTGCACCAGAAACATAGAAACATAGAAGTCTGACGGCAGAAAAAGACATCATGGTCCATCTAGTCTGCTGCCCTATTTGGAAAGGGAGCATCTACTCACAGTCACTCATGCCCTTATCACCTCGAGGTTCGACTACTGCAATGCTCTCTACATGGGGCTACCTTTGAAGAGTGTTCAGAAACTGCAAATCGTGCAGAATGCGGCCATGAGAGCAGTCATGTCCATGTTTCCCCAGCTCTCTGTGGACTGCACTGGCTGCTGATTAGTTTCTGGATATAATTCAAACTGTTGTTAATGACTTATAATCCCTACATGGCATCAGACCAGATTACTTGCAGGACCGCCTCCTGCTGTATGAGTCCCAGTGACTGGTCAGGTACCACAGAGTTGGCCTTCTCGAGGTCCTGTCAACTAGACAATGTCATTTGGCGGGGCCCAGGGAAGGAGCCTTCTCTGTGGGGGCTCTAGGCCTCTAGAATCAGCTCCCCCCAGATATTTGTACTGCTCCCACCCTCCTCGCCTTCCGTAAGAACTTGAACCCCATCTATGTTGCCAGGCTTGGGGTCACTAGGCCCTAGCGTCCAGCCAACAAATGTGATGCATGCTTGTCTGAATGTGAATGAATGATTTTTAATGTTCTGGGGTTTTTAGAGTTATATTTTAGAGTTTTTAGAGTTATATTAATTGGATTTTAAGTTTTTGATATTGTATACTATTTTTTATTATGTTGTGAGCCACCCTGAGTCTTCTGAGAGAGGCAGCATACAAATCCAATAAATAAATTTATTGGATTTATTTATTTATTATTTATTAAATAAATACACAAATAAATAAATAAATAAATAAATAAATAAATTGTCAACTCTACATTTTGAGTGTATGTCTAATATGTATTACATAATTTAATTTTTCAAAATATAAATATTTTAATATAGGGTTGCTTACTGTTTTTTAAAAAATATTGTTCATCAGTATACGCAGGTAAGCCTCAACTTATGATTGATTGCTTAGTGACTTCCAAGTTATAAGAGATCTTGCGGAAGCTATTTATGACTCATATTCCCTGGTGGTCACATGATTGCACTTTGGATGCTTGACAACTGGCCCGCATTTATGGCCATTTGTAGTGTCATGTGGCTCTGCAACTGTCAGTTACAGGGGTTTTTTTTAATAGAAACCGATGTTTATTTTTGGTTTCAACCAAAAACTGCTCCATACGAAGCAATGGCATTTACTTTATGACTATGTGTAATCTAACCAACACTTGTCTGCGAGTCTTCACCAGTCTTGGTCAAGCTTGACATAAAGATTAAGTGTCTGGGAAGTTGTGACTTCTGTTGGGCCATGGTGCGTAACTCTGCAGAGTTTATAAAGCCATAAGCTTGATTCAGCCTTCCATTCTTCCGAGGTGGGTAAAATGAAGACCCGGATTGTGGGGGCAATATGCTGGCTCTGTTAAAAAGTGCTATTGCTAACATGTTGTAAGCTGCCCTGAGTCTAAGGAGAAGGGCGGCATAAAAATTGAATAAACAAACGAACAAACAATCAAACAAACAAACAAATAAATAAATAAATTTCTTCAAGAAGAGGAAACCAGAATTAGAATATTTATTCTATCTGGCTTCTTCGCTATTGCCATTGATGGTAACCTTGAGAATATGTTAATGGGCCACCACAGATAATCAGGCCCTCTTCTATATCACTGACTCAATTTAATCTCATCATTGGCTGATGACCATGACTAATACTGACCAAATACACAAGAAATTAATATATTCATTTTGGTAATAGCATTATATGACTACAGTACTTCTCAACTTACAATTACAATGGAGTGCAAAATTTTCATTGCTAAGCAAGACAGATATTAAATGAATTTTGCCCCATTTTACGGCTTTTCTTACCACAATTGTTAACTGAATCACTGCAGTTGTTAGCAACACAGTTGTTAAGTAAATCTATTTTCTCCATTGACTTTCCTTGTCACAAGGTCACAAAAGGTGATTACGTGACACTGGCATACTGTAACTGTCATAAATGCAAGCCAGTTGCCAATCATCCAAATTTTGATCAGAGGATCATGGAATTCTGCAATGGTCATAAGTGTGGAAAATGAGTGCTGTTGTAATTTGAAATAGTTTCTAAACATATGATTGTACATCAAGGTCTATTTGTAAGTTACAATAGTTAAGTATGTGATTCTGCAGAAGAGGCTGGTACAAGTTGTGGTGTAGGTCAGTGAAGAGCTCCAAACCTTTTTACTACTACACTGTGGCCGTGGCTTATTTGTGGGTGTGGCTTGTCAGCCATGTGACCAGGTAGGAGTGGCTTGACAATCATGTGACCGGGGGTGGCTTAAAGGTCATGTGACTGGCTTAAAAGTGGCCAACTTGACGTCACTCATGTCAACGGTTTGGTTAGGGTTAGGATGCCTGGCCTCTCCTTGCCTCAAAGAGATGCAATTTCCCTATCTATTTACTATTACCGAACATCCAAAATATACTATTTAATTCTATCTATATATGCCATACATGTACATATATATTACACACAGGCACACAAAAATATACATTATCTACTATATAAACTGTGTATGTACATACACAAACACACGCACAGCTCTTCTAAAATTATACACATTTAACCGCATTTGCTGTGATAGGAAAAACATACCCAAAGCCCAAAAGGGAAAAAAATTCAAAAATTCAAAAATTTTCTACCAGTTCTGTGTACCTGACCAAATTTTTTCTATCAGTTCTGCATACGTGACCATACCCTTAGGAATCCATCACTGGTAGAGGTGCTCTAGTAATCGTTGTCTGAAAGTTCCATGATGGTGCAGTTGTTTGAATGTAATATTGCAGACTAAATCACTCCTCACTGCAGGAGTTTGATTCTGACCGGCTCAAGCTTTTCATCCTTCCAAGGCTGGTAAAATGAGGACCCAGATTGTTGGGGGCAATATACTGACTCAATGGTTTACAGAGAGAGGGCTGTAAAACTCTGTGAAATCTATATATATATAAGCCAAAAATGTATAACAAAATTATATAAAGACTTATTGGAAAAAGAAATGGAAGAGGAAATTGTGAAAGGTTTGATGATTGCACGGACACAAAATATAGGCCATAAATTTAGAGGAATGGGAAAGAACTGTAAATTAACATTATCAATTGCATTTAAAGAAAATCTTTATAAAATGCTTTATAGGTGGCATTTTAGCCGACAAGATTGGCAAAAATGTATATAAATATGAAACTGGATTGCTGGAAATGTGAAAGTAAAACTGAACTTTTTATCACATGTGGTGGCAATGCCCCAACGTGAAGAAATATTGGGAACAGATAAAGACATGGCTACATGAGATAATAGGAGAATAAACAGAATTTAAACTTGAACTATTTGTATTAGGAATAATTAACCAAAAGATAAAGAAACAAGTCCAATACATCATTTTACACATAGTAATAACAGCAACAATTGTGTTCATTCAATTTTGGAAATACACCAAGCAATGAAAGGATTCTACATAATATACAGGAATGTGCATAGATGTATAAGCTCACATTAGCAACAAAAGGCAAGGAAGAAACAGAATTTTATGAGGTGTAGAATAAGTGGTATAATTGGTTAGAACAGAGAAATAAAGATGTTAGAAATAAATGTGAATAACTGCATGAAAGATATTAAACAGTACTATTAAAATATTTATTGATATGTAAATTGGAAAAATGAAAAATAAAAATAAAAAAGCACCAAATGCCACTCATGCATCATGAAATCTCCAGAACCGTAAAGCCTAGAAACTTGGCTTGTATGTTCCTCTTGGCTTCTAGATGCTCATTAAGAAAGGATTTTTCGAACTGACCATCAGATCATTACTTATTTCTTATTCCTTATATTATTATTAACACATTCTGATGCTAAGGAGTTAGAGGTTTGACTCACTCTCCCCACCAGAAAAGAACTATGAGCCGAGGTGGCACAGTGGGTAGAGTGTAGTACTGCAGGCCACTAAAGCTGACTGCTAGATCTGGAGGTCAGCGGTTCAAATCTCATCACCTGCTCAAGGTTGACTCAGCCTTCCATCCTTCCAAGGTGGGTAAAATGAGGACCTGGGTTGTGGGGGCAATATGCTGGCTCTGTTAAAAAAGTGCTATTGCTAACATGTTGTTCTGCCCTTTGTTAAAAGGACATTATAAATAAATGTTTTTTTAAAAAACACCTCTGTTCCAACTGCCAGTGGGCATGTCCAGCATGTAACTTATCTGGCCCATGGGCTGGGAGTTTAGACATTCTACTCTATGCTAAGGAGTTCAGTTTCATCGGGAAGCATGGGTATCTAGCTACTAGTGGTATATAAATCTAAGTGCTATTGCTACTGCTATTATACCTAACCACAAGTACTGTTTAGCCAAATAGTTTATGGTTTACATTAGTTTACATTACATAGTTTACATAGTTTACATTATTTTCAAAATATGCCAGAGGAAAATATAGGGGCCTGTTGTAACCTAGGTAAAACAACAAGCTTCACTAACCCAATTCTCTTAGTTGTAATATAATAATAAGTATAAAGTCTACGGAAAGGGGCGGCATACAAATCTAATAAATAAATAAATAATTTTCTTAATTTTGATACCACATTTATATACCAGCTTAGAATTTATGCAAATGAACATTTGTAATGTTTCTTTTTTACTTTTAGTTAGTATACCACCTGATAGATTTAAATCGGATGGGAAGCAATGTGATGACCATGCCTAATTTCAATTCTTTCTTTATAATACAAGACATGTTACTAGATTTTCAGAAAATGCCTAATGTCTGTATTGTGGACAGCTTGTTAATATCATATAAAAACAAGCATCATCCCTGTCAAAGGTCTGGAGAGCATGCAATAAACTTTTTTGCAAAAAGCAAATTTGTGAAATGGTTATTACAAAAGAGTACACTTTGATCTCCTCAAAAAGAAAAGGGTTAATTAAATGAGTATATTTATTAGACTTCATTTTTGTGAACGAATGCTCCAAACTTGCTTCTTTAATACAGAAAGATCTATATCTTTAGAATAGTGCTTTCATAGTAAGTTATTTAAAAAAACCAATAAAACATGGTTTGCATGCTTATTCCTACAGCTGCAACTATATTCTGAAGTTAAAAGATCTTTGTTAAAGTCTCTCCCCCCCCAAAAAAAGGCTAAAGAATGCTATACTTTTAGAACAACATTCATTCTATATAGTAATATATTTAAAAAGGCAAGCAAACCAAACTGTATAATTTCAAATTAATCAAATGTATAGCAGTGAAGATTTAATGCATATCAAACCAGGTTCTAGGGAAGCTATACACACTTACTCTGTATAAATACAAATATTGTTAAATTGCTGAATTTTTTAGATATCTCATTAATTGTGAATGCACAAAATTATTCCACTATCAATTAGATAGCATTCTGCAATTTGTTTCCTTCTAAACGTATTAAACTATAACCATTCATAATTCAAACCTGATCTGTGGTGCTGGTTAATATGATATTGAAAGATAAAGTGTAGTAACGGAAATACTAGTTTAAAAAAAGGAAAAAGGAAAATAATATTTAATTGAAAAATTGCATTTACAGATTTCCTCATCTATATAAAAGAGTACCATTACTGGATTGGATCATGCTTTTGAACTGAATATTTGTGAAATATTTATATTTATTCACATTCACTTTCCTGAAACTCATATTAGGAAGTAATCTTTGAAATTCCCCTGTTACATTTATAAATTAGTCTCAGCGCTGAAAATATATACTGTGTCTGTTAAGTAAATAAGTTTGTATCTTGCTTTACTTTGTTTTGCCAATATATTTCCTCTGTTTTAAAAATACAAATGGCATACTTCAGCTGGCTTTCTTGCACCCACCTGCATTATTGAAGAATATTGCAAATATATAGAAGTCTTCATTTTTATATTGATCTGTTTTCATCATATCTATAGTAGAGCCTCAGATTTTTGCAAGGACAAAAAGTGATCTAATATACTTTAATCAAAACTACTAATAAATATCATATAGTTTAAAAGAAAACATAAGGTTTGTAGTATAGTAATTCCATATTGTCAAATATGGAATTCTCTTTGTCTAATGGGTTTCAATTTATTTATAAGAATCTGGGGTGTTTTTAAATCCAAGAGAATATTGCCCTCATTGGAACTGAAGAAAGGTCCTTAAATTCAAAACTTGTGTTTGCAGCTGCTTTTTTCTAAACTCTGGTAAATTTCTCAAGAACATTAACAAATATGTACATTAGGGGTTCTCAAACTATGGCCCATGGGCCAGATATGGCCACCAAAGCCATTAATTCAGCCTGTGCAGGTCCATGAGGCTAACCTGCCTACTTTGCCCTACCCAACTGTCGCCCCCTTCTCTTCAGCTGAACATAGGGAGCATGGACACTCCAGGAGACCAAACACGGGGCCATTTTGGTCCTCTCAAGTGTTCCCCATCTCCAGAAAAAAGAAAGAAAGAAGGAAGGAAGGAAGGAAGGAAGGAAGGAAGGAAGGAAGGAAGGAAGGAAAATTGATATAGTGATAGAGATAGATAGAGACAGACAGAAAGACAGAGAGGGAGAGAGACGAGATGGAGGAAAAGAGATAGACAGAGAGATAGAGAGGGAGGGAAAGAGAGAGAGAAGAGACACAGAAGAGAGAGACTGAGAGAGACTTGTTGATAATAAGCTTCTTGGGGCTGAGAAGAATTGCTGCAAAACCGAGTTTCTAGACTCCTAAACAACTTAAAAACTATCTAGTAAAAAGAAAATTTCCCCCAAGTAAATTATGTTTTATGGTATCACACCTTAAAGACTAAACATCCCAGCATGTGCTTGATGTTGCAGTTCAGCTGGAGAATCATAGTAGTACTGAGTTCTAAAATTTTATGGATGCCTTTTGTATTTTGTATCTTATAATATTTTATAATTCAATAAAAACGTTAAACCTACAATTTCATGATGCCTCAAGAAGCCTTTGCACACACCTGAAAGCATTAGCTGGAAATTTTTACTTGCAGTATACAAATAAAGGAATCCAAAGAAAACAGTAATGACTAAAATAGTAAGTAACTGTCAAACTAAATTACAGTAATATTATCATTCTTCTAAGAAATAGAAAATAAATAAATAAAATAAAATAAGAACTCAAGTTTGATTGTGAAGTCTAACAACCAAAATTACCAACATTACATAGAAAAAAAGAACTGAGTGAAAATGTATTATCAGGAAAGAAGTTAAGAATCTGCAAAAATTTGCCTATGTATATAATTAATTGTTTTAAACTATCTACTGCTGCATTCCAAAGCAAGAAACTGGAGTTGACAAATACTGTAACATCAAACAATTATTGCATAGAAAATAAGAATCCAAGAAGTTAACTATGTTGATTACATGCTTGTAATGTAAAGCAGCGGTGAAATCTAAAAGTTTTCCCTACCAGTTATGTGGGTGTGGCTTGGTGGTCATGTGACCAGGTGAGCGTGGCCAACTTGTAAAATAGTAATGAAACTCACTTAACAATACTCTTGCTTAGCAACCAAAATTTTGGGCTCAATTGTGGTCATAAGTTCAATTCCTTCCATCCTTCCTTCCTTCCTACCTTCCTTCCTACCTTCCTTCCTTCCTTCTTTCCTTCCTTCCTTCTTCTTTCCCTTCTCTTTTCCTTTCTTTCTCTTTTTCTTTCTCTTTCTTATCTGTCCCTTTCTCTCTCTCTCTCTCTCTTTCTTTCTCTCAGTGGAGGGAGAAGGAAGAAAGTGCTCTGGGAAAGCAGGCTGCCCAGCAGTGGCTTGTCTCCTGTCATGGGATGGATGTGGGGAGTGGGACCCAAGGCGGAGGACAAGGCAAGCAGCCGGCAAGTGCCCAAAAGCCCCACAGAAGCCGAGCGCACCAGGCCCAAAACTTGAATGAGCCTTGCCATGTCCCTTTAAAGTGGCTCCACGGATGAGTGCAGAGGGTCTTCCTCACCACCACCCCACCAGCATCAGACTTACCTTCTAGATTCTCTGCCTGGTGTATTTGGTAAGCCTGTCTTCCCTACTCCCTTCCTACAGGTTGCGGCCCTGCCATGCTTGGTAGAGTGGGTGCCCCTTGGTGGAGCTGCAGGTGCTGTTCTGGAGCTGAGAGGGGTGGTGGCAGCACTCCAAGACAGCAAGCGGATGTCCCGGGGCTGCACATATGGTGTGCATGTGCAGCAGCCATGGAACATCCACTTGCTGTCCCGGAACACTGATGCCGCCCCTCTCAGTTTCATAGCAGCAGTTGCAGCTCTACCAAGGACCAGCCACCCACCCACTGGTCAAGCCAGGATGGGCACTGACCTCGGAAGGCAAGCAGGTATGGGAAACTGCTGAAAAGCTGCTATCTCTCTTCCCTATGGCCGGCCAGCCCCAACATTATCTGGGCGCTCAACAGTCAGGATTCAAGCCTGCCTACAGCACGGAAACTGCTTTGGTCACACTAATGGATGATCTTTGGCAGGCCTGGGATAGGGGTTTATCCTCTATCCTGGTGCTTCTTGACCTCTCAGCAGCTTTTGATATCATTGACCATGGTATCCTTTTGCACCAGCTGGAGGGGTTGGGAGTGGGAGGCACCGTTTTATGGTGGTTCTCCTATCTCTCTGGTCGGTCACAGTTGGTGTTAGCAGGAGATCAGAGGTCGACTCCTAGATCCCTCCCTTGTGGCGTTCCTCAGGGGTCAGTCCTCTTCCCCCCTGCTGTTTAATATCTATATGAAACCGCTGGGTGAGATCATCTGAGGGCACAGGGTGAGCTACCATCAGTATGCTGATGATACTCAGCTATACATGTCCAGTCAGTGAAGCAGTGGAAGTGATGTGCTGGTGTCTGGAGGCTGTTAGAGTCTGGATGTTAGGGTCGACCCTGACGAGACTGAATGGCTGTGGGTTCTGCCTCCCAAGGACACTTCCATCTGTCCATCCTGGAGCTTTTGACCCCTTCAGAGAGGGTATGCCACTTGGCATCTTCCTCAATCCACAGCTGAATTTGGAACATCATCTATCGGCTGTGGTTTTGGCAAGGGAGGTGTTTGCCCAGGTTCACCTGGTGCACCAGTGGCGACCCTATTTGGACAGGGAGTCTTTGCTCACAGTCACTCATGCCCTTATCACCTCGAGGTTCAATTACTGCAATGCTCTCTATGTGGGGCTACCTTTGAAGAGTGTTCAGAAACTGCAAACCATGCAGAATGTGGCCGCATGAGCAGTCATGGGCCTTCCAAGTCATGCCCATGTTTCCCCAGCACTGGCTGCTGATTGGTTTCCAGACACAATTCAAAGTGTTGGTAATGACCTATAAATCCCTACATGGCATCGGACCAGATTACTTGGGGGTCACCTCCTGCCGCATGAATCTCATAGTGGTCGGTCTTCTCCAGGTCCCATCAACTAGACAATGTCACTTAGCGGGGCCTAGGGAAAGAGCCTCCCAGATATCTGAACTGCCCCCACCCTCCTTGCCTTTCATAAGAATCTTAAGGCTCATTTATGTCTCCAAGCTTGGGCTGATTAGACCTTAGCCCCTGGCCAACGAATTATTGTATGAGGAGGTGCGATTGATTTTAACATAGCTTGGAATTTTAAATAGTTATGCAATTTTTAATTTATTTGGATTGATTTTCATTGTAACTTATTATTTTTATATGTTGTAAGCCGCTCTGAGTCTTCGGAGAGAGGCGGCAGAGAAATCCAATTAATAAATTAAAAAATAAAAAATAAACATGCTTGCCTACCTTCCACACAGCCGTCTGCTTGCCTGCCTTTGCAAGCTGGCCATGGAAGACCGTGTGGAAGGCAGACAAGCATGCCAGGGCTGCAGGCAGTGAAGAGCTACCAAAATCTTTACTACCACACTGTGGGCGTGGCTTATACAGAACGCCATGCATTTTCTTTCAACATCTTTCAGTGCAAATTGGGTGCTCTGGGGTGGAATTCCATTTTCTCAACCCCACTGCGTTCCCCCCCAGATATAGTCCATGGATAATGGAGTAGGGAAGGCAGGCTGGGACAGTGGAGGTGGGCAGGGGCATCTAGCTAGACTGTGACTTCGCAGACTTATCTGGCAGACAGATCAGGGGTGCAGCACTTCAGGCAGGCAAGCTGCAGAGTGAGACAGGGCAAACAAGCAGCGACCAGGGCACCAGTTCGTGGGCATGGCCAGTCACTCATCACTAGTGGTTCAGCATACCAGGCCACATGTCCACTAACAGTTCTCCTTAATTGGTACGAACCAGTAGCATTTCATCTCGATGTAAAGTCTATGCACCATTAGTTCTTTAATATTTGAACATTTTTGAAAAATTAGATAATAGTACATAAAAGTTGTTTAATTCACAGATCTCTATCCTCTCAGAGTAATCTATTCATTTTTGGAACACCTAAATAAATATAATTTCCCTTTATGTATACTTTATTTCTTTATTTATTTGTTAAATTTATTTGCTTCCCATCTTGCCATGGGGCTACTCTGGGCAGTTTAAACAATTATTTTGTTACTTATTTACCATTAGAGCCCTCCCATCTTACATTGATCTTACATTTGCTATTCATGATGGAGAAAGTGGACTCATTATTTTTGTTTACTGTACATGAGATAAATTCTATCAAAGTCATGTGATCAGCTTTTGCAACCTCCTGATAAGTAAAGTCAGTGAGGAAGCCAGATTCACTTAATAACCCTGTAACTAACTTAATAACTGCAGTGATTCACCTAGCTGTGGCAAGAAAGATTGAAAAATGTGGCAAAACTCACTTTAAAAATATCTCACTTAACAACAGAAAGTTTGGACTCAATTGTGGTCATACGTTGAGGAATATGTGTGTAAACACACACACACACATTCTGGTTCATTTTTTATTTTTGGTAAAAAAATTACTATACAGTATATTCTCTTTTAGATAAATCTATATTGTTTCTTCATATTCGTTGACTGTATTCTCATTAAAGTTTTTGAAAGTGTAATACTTTTAACAGCATAAAGCTACAAGTAGAAGTATGAGGAGGCAACAGGATTTTTCCTTGGCATAGAATCAAATACTGAATACACCCGAAGAATCCACATTACACCCAAATATTTTTATATCAGTGTCTGAGCATCAGAAAAGACTGCTGAGCCTTTGGAAGAATCTACCAGTGTTTGGGAAATGAAAATAAGACATACTATTCTGCTGCTCATTTTTAAAAATCTTACTTCCTTTTCTATGCATTTGTAAAAAAAATCCCCAAAAATAATAAAAAGTGAGTTCCAATTATCCTAACAGCCATCATAAGTACATTTACAGTTTACCATGTATCTTAATTTTTTTTAAATCTTACTTCTTAACTAGTTTGTCCTCCAAGCATTCCATGACAGGCCAGGTGAATCACCTGGCTATTGTAGAGTGAAGTTGGATAATTTCAATTCAATGTTTTTGCTATTGTGAGACATCCACCACATAGGCTAAAACATATGAAGATTAGTTGCAGGAACTGGGTATGTCTAGTTTAATGTAAAAAAGGACTAGGAGAGACATGATAGCAGTGTTCCAAAATCTAAGGGACTGCCACAAAGAAGTAGGAGTCAGCCTATTCTCCAAAGTACCTGAAGAAAAAGACAAGATGCAATGGGTGGAAACTAATCAAGGAGAGAACCAACTTAGAACTAAGGAGACATATCCTGACAGTTAGAACAATTCATCAGTGGAGACTTTCCTCTAGAAATTATGGATATTCCAGCACCAGAGGTTTCTAAAAAGAGATTTGACAACCATTTGTCTGAAATATTATAGGGTTTTCTGCTTGAGCAGGGAGTTAGAGTAGAAGACCTCCAAGGTTCCTTCTAATTCTGTTATCCTGTAAGAAAACAGGCTGGGAAGATCAGGAATAATGTTTTAGAGAGTGGTTCTCAATCTTTTCTTCATATCCTCCCCCTTTAAATACCTTTTGTGGCCACCGACCATAGTCACAGACCCTCCCTCCAAGACCTATTTCAAGATATAAATCATAATATTTCTTCAAGCCTTTGAGGACCCCCTGTTACACCCACCCAAGGATTCTGCAGATCACAGGTTGAGAACCACTGTTTTAGAGTATGTCCAAATATACAGCTAATGTTTGATTGGGAGCATGTGTAGACCATTCTTTGTGGTTGCTCTTAGATTTTGGAACTGTATGATAATCTTTTGTAAAAAAAAAATTAACTTTTATTGCCACTGTAATCAATCATCTTCTGTGTGGCCACCTCCCTTTCTCATTCCTACTACTTTCCCCAACATTATGAGCTTCTGAAGGGAATTGCATATGCATGTGTCCAAAATATGATCATTTGAGCCTCATAATTTGTTTGTCTGGTTTGTTTGTCCAGCATCAAAACAACACATTTGGAACTACATTGAATAGTAATATAATAACTAAACCAATTTCTTTAGCTGGGAGTCTTTAAATCTTACAATAGAAATGGGGTAAACACTTTCAAAGGATACTTTATATTTTGTGTGGAATATTTCTCTCTCTCTCTCTCTCTTTCTCTCTCTCTCTCTCTCTCTCTCTCTCACACACACACACACACACACACACTTTGAATATACTGTATTTTGAAAACCTCAGTACATTGTTTCATATATTTCTATGGGATTATTCAGTTGTGAAGGTATTTTTGGTTATATGGGTGTTGTTTATAATTTGGTTTTAAGATTTACCTTAAACTTCCCTGATCATCTATTTGCATTGGCTCTTGGGTGTTTCTAAGTACTGTACAGCTTTAAATGATGGTCACTACATTTATATAGGTGGGGCCTGGGTGTTGAAGAGACTGCTTTTTCCATGAAGATTCTGCCACTAACTTGGAGAATCGGGGAGAGTATGCTGGGATTCCCTTTCAGTGTTCTGTTGTGAGAGGGAAACTGAACCGCAAGAGGCCCCTCCTCTGAAAGAACAGGCTGGAGATCAGGGCAAGCTATATGATTTTACAATAGTTAGTAAGGACTTCAGAGCTGTTTGTATTCATTCACCTCAGAATTGTTACATTTGATTGCCATTAATTTGTTTATTGGATTTATATACTATATTTTGTACCCTTCAAGGCAGTCCTCTCTCCCATAACAACCTGCAATGCAGGTATGACTGAGACAATGCCTGGCCCAAATTTACCTTCACTGGTACTGTGCCTAAGAGAGGACTAGGACTACCACTTTCCTGATTTCTATTTTAAATAATAACAACCAATGATCATCACAACTTATGCTTTTCACCATCAATAGTCCTTTGGGATTGGGATGATAATATTTGATGGGTAAGACATGAATGTAAATAGGAAGGATTAAAAATGCTTGTTTACATTCATGATAAATAATTATTTTTTTGGAACTGATTTTAATTTTACACACAAGATAATGTTTTTAGTTTGGCAAATTTGCATGCCTTGTTAAGTAACAACCAACTGAAATGGAGTAATAACCAGCCACAAATCATTTACAGGATGCAGCTGAATTCATTTTTTTCAAAAACTTTATTTTGATTTAATTGTTTTCATGTTTACATAGAATATGGTGATGCAGCAGGAGGGAAAAAAATACAATTCCAATCAAGCCATGGGACACCTGAAAAGCATATTACAAATATTTTTTTTAAAAAAACGAATTGCAGCTCTAATAAATGAGTTCATAGAGTTTTTCTTAACTGGTAAGAAGTAAAATAAATGGGTATGTAAAGCAGGCTGAGAGCCCCTTTTGGAATGGACAATTAACACAGACAGAAGGTAGATTAGTTACTGACAGGGCCGCCGATAGACTGGGACTACTGGGAGTGGCGTCACGGGCCCGGCCAAATTGAGCAATTAGGGGGGCCCGCCGGCCGGCCTCCTGGCACCCAGTCAGCAGCTCCTTGCACTTGCGCAGACTGTACCCGCCCTCTTTTGCTGGCCGCCTGCCTCACCTCAGCAAAGTAAAAGGCACGCCCTCTGCTCTCTGGTCCTCGTCGTCGCGAGGCAGAACTCGAAGCCCCGGAGCCTTTGGCAGCGTGGCGGTCCCCTCCCGCTCCCGCGTGCCGTGTGGCAAAGGTAGGAGCCCCTTCGGGGTGGCGGCGTTGGGGAACGAGGCTTGGGCAGCCGGAGCATTCCCTGTAGCTGTAGGCTGTGCAAGCCTTAGCCAGCGCACCCCAAAACGCCCCCCTGGCCCCGCACACCCTTTTCCAAGGGCGCGCACGCCGCGGCCGCCCCCAGCCTCCCCCCGCACCTCTAGCCCCCTCGTGCCTCTGGCTACTCTCCGCTGCCCCCCACCCACCCGCCCACCCACCTCTCTTTCTCCTCCGCCGGCCAAGGTTTTTCTTGCCGAAAAAGAAAGAAAACCTTTGCCGGCTTTTTTTTTTTCTTAATTTGAATGTTCCGGGCGGGCTGGCAGGGACATTGAAAAGCACTTTCGCCAGCGTCTGGAGAACGAGAGAGTGAGAGCGACAGAGCAAGATAGACAGAAAGTGAGAAAGAGAGAGAGAGAAAGAGGGGGGGAGAAAGAGATAGCAAGAGAGAGAACGAGAGAGAGAAAGAGTGAGAGAAAGAAAACAAGAGAGAGAAAGTGAGAAAAAGAGAGAGAGCAAGAGGGGGAGAGATAGAGAAAGAGGGGGAGAGAGAGAGAAAGAAAGAAAGAAAAAGAGAGAGTGATGAGAGAGGAAGGAAGAGAGTGAGAGAGAGGAAGAAAGCAAGATAGAGAAAGAAAGAGATGAGAGAGGAAGGAAGAGAGTGAGAGAGAGGAAGAAAGCAAGATAGAGAAAGAGAAAGAAAGAGAGATGAGAGGAAGGAAGAGAGAGAGAGAGGAAGAAAGAAAGAGAGAGAAGAGTGGAAGGAAGAGAGAGAGAGAAATGATAGAATAAAGGGGAGAAAAAAGAGAAATGAGAAAATGATTGAGGCAGAGAATGACAGGAAAGAGAGAAGTGACTCTTGATTTAAAGCATATGGTAAAAGCACTTAAATAATAACAGAAAAAAAACCCAGCCCTCACCTGTTTTTATTAATAGTTTTGCTGGTTGTTTTAGTTTTAATAGTAATGGATTTTGGCTTTTTTTAATTATTAATTTCTTTTAATAAAAAAGAAGGGATTTATTTATTTACATATTTACATATTTACATATTTACATATTTACATATTTACATATTTACATATTTACATATTTGCATATTTGCATATTTGCATATTTGCATATTTGCATATTTGCATATTTGCATATTTGCATATTTGCATATTTACATATTTACATATTTACATATTTACATATTTACATATTTACATATTTACATATTTACATATTTACATATTTACATATTTACATATTTACATATTCATTTCTATGCCGCCCAGTCCCAAGTTTTTCCTTATTTCCAGGTTGCATTTCTTCTTGGTGAGGTTCCGCCCATTGCTTCTTGTACTACCTTCAGGTGGCATGGAGAATAAATAGAGATGCCATCTGCTCTGTGGCAGCCCTTTAAGGATTGGGGAACTACTATTATATTCCCCCTCGGTTTTCTATTTGTTGAGCTAAACATACTCGTTCTCTTAGCCCTTGGTCATAGGATTTAGCCTCTAGGCCATGGGTGTCAAACTCAATTTCATTGAGGGCCACATCAGGGCTGTGTTTGACCTCAGAGGGCCGGGGGAGGGCTTGCCCAGGGTGTGTGGCCATGGTGGGCATGGCACGGGATTTGGGGGCAGTAGTTTTAAAATGGCGGGCGGGGCCCCCAGACACTTAGGCTGTATGAGGCCCCAAAATTCCTGATGGTGGCCCTGGTTACTGATCACTATTTGTTTCATGTGGAGAGCAGGAATTGGTTTCTAGTTTTGTTTTATTGCCAGTAGTTGTATTACACCTGCTAAAAGCTTAAAAACTTCTTTGGAGAGTTATTTCAAATTAAAAATGACAAACAATGTGGGACAGTCACCATTTTGCAACTACATTTTGGTAGCAAAAACTGCAGTTCTTGAATTTATAAAAGTACAGTGAAGGACATGTTTCTTGAACTACTATTGGTTATCTCTGATATAAGTGACAAGTGTTTGCAGCAGAGGCGGAGTAACAACACGGACACAGAGCTGGATTTAAACTGGGTCATTTTTATTAATTAAATTAGCATAATTTACTAATTAAATTAGCATAAACTTAATTAAACCTAACAAGGACCCACAGGGTCAAACAATTACTTCCGGGGCAGAAAATGACATCAGAAAAACTTCCGGGCCAACTTATGGGCATAGCTCCATGCTGATCCAGGTGAAGGGCCACGGCCTCACCTGGATCCCAGCCATGCACCTGCATGTGGGAGGTCTCGCTGTCTAACCCCTGCAAGGGGATAGAAATGGGCAAGACCCAAAGGCAGGTTCCCCCCAATTGCTCTGATCGAACTAAAGGCACCATGAGCCCTTGGAGAGAACCTGCCAATCATCCCCAAAGATGCCCAACGGAGAACATGCAGTTGCTAAACACCACCCAATTTCCGCCCCTAACCTGCCAACCCAATGACCAAAGGTAAGCCAATTAAACTAATCGGGGAGCGAAGCACCCCCTAACCATTCATCCGTCACCGCAGTGTAGAATAGGTGAAAAAACAGTTGCAGAAAATACTGAGACCGCCAAAAATTCCTATTCAGCCCCCTAAGGGCGACCCACCATAGCACACTGAAAGATAGGGAGGGCAGGCGGGTGTTCGCCTGCTCGTCGTCGGGGCGAAAAGGAGGCCCCAAGCCTGCGCAGCCTCTTTTATAGGGCTGGCAGGCTCCGCCCCCGATGACATCATCGGCCTGAGCCGATGACCAAAGATGGCCAGGATCTTGTGAAATCTCACGAGATCCCGGCCTTCAAAATGGTGGCTACGCCGAGGGCCGTGTCTCCCTGGCCCTGCGGCAAATCCGGGCCGGGGATAAGTCACCGGCTGCGCATTGCAGCAGAGGCGGAGTAACGACACGGACACAGAGCAGGATTTAAACTGGGTCATTTTTATTAATTAAATTAGCATAATTTATTAATTAAATTAGCATAAATTTAATTAAACCTAACAAGGACCCGCAGGGTCAAACAATTACTTCCGGGGCGGAAGATGACGTCAGAAAAACGTCTGGGGCAACTTATGGGCATAGTTCCATGCTGATCCAGGTGAAGGGCGGCGCGGTAAAGCCACAGCTGATCTATGGTGATGTTGGGATGGGAAACCACTACCCCACCCAACTCTCTAACCAGCCTGCCCATAGCCTTATTAACCTTTCTCCTGACCTTGTGAATGGCCCTAAGGGAAATGGCGTCCCTCCAGACGATCCTCGGGAGGATCTCAGACCAGACCACTTGCGTGGTTGGCCAAGCCATGCGAAGAACACGCAGGTCTTCGCGAGCCTGGCAAATCAATGCCAGACCCCCAAGTACAAATAGGTCATTGCCACCAAGGTGCAAGACCAACCACCTGGGCACGACCACATTGTGCCGCCCCCCCAGGAGCAGTGGGAGAAGCCCCTCCCACCATAGGCCTCTTCTTCCCATCCAGACGATGTTGAACATTAATTCTTCCATTCCAGCCAGTTGAAAAAGATGTCTATATATCCATTCTTCAAACAACTCCCTTCTAGGAATCTTGCCTTAAACTATAGCTGCCCTTGCTAACAGACAAGCAGAAACTGCTTGTTTATTTGCACGGGTGTTAAATAGAAGACATGATAAAGTAAAAGGAACATTAACCATTGTATGGCACTGTCCCTGTTATGTAATTTATGGGGGTGGATAAAGATACAAAATGAACCTGAAGCAAAATTTGTACTAGAGCCACACCTCATTGATGTTTTGTTACATAAGCCTACAATAATGACGTATTTATTTCACATCTGTATACTTCAAAGTATATATTGCTCCTATTATTTTAAAATCACAAAGATGATACATTGTGTTGTTGTAGTACAAGATGTACTTTTAAAAGTGGGCATAAGATAGTGGGCATGTTTCTTAAGAATGTATTTTAACAACTACTGAATTATTCTGTATAACCAGCTGCTTTCCTATTGCCTCTTGTTTATTGGCAAAACACAGAAACAGTATCTTTAGTATAATTATTAGAAAAAACTACATTGTGATATTGAATAGCTCAAATGGATGCCATATGTTTACCTTTGTTTGTATGGGTTTTGGGGAGTAGGGATAATGAAGGAGCTGCATTTGAATTCCCAGGAAGCCTTTGTGGTGACGTGGGGATGCCTCCAAGCTATATTAAGAAGTAGAAATGGTATTTTTGGCACAAGTTTGGAAAGCAATCATTGCGTTAGAATGTTCTAACATATTTACTTAGTACTGTCACACAGTCTCCTTGGGCACAAACAGGAAATTTTGACATCTTCCAATTTCCAAAGCAACTTAACTACTTCAAAATACAAACTTGGCACAATGGGATAGCACATGTGTATTCCAAATTGAAATCATTTCTCTCTTTCACCATTCTTTACTAAATCTTGTTACAATCCAAGCTAAAGAATGATGGCAGCTGTACCTGCTTACCTGATTTTGAGGGTCACAAGGAAAGCAGGTGGGATAGAGAGCCTTATTGTCATATACCAAAGTTTTCTTGCATGGTCCATGGAGACAGCAAAGTAATTAAGAAATGGAGAAAGGGTGCCCTCTCCTTCTCTTTGCTGCTATACGTGCTTTTATTACTCGTCCGTCACAGCTACCAGATAATGACAAGTAAAGTGGAGATGAACAGGATTACGGACACATTCAGAACTCCAAGGGAAAATGTCTTCCAGGACTATGTAGCACACAGATGCAACATGCTGCATTAGCCAGCTGTTAAGAGAAAATAATGCCTGCACTTCCAAATCTCAGGACCTGCCATTTTTCCTGCCCCCGCCCCTTTGGCATTGTCTTATGCAATGAATAATTACAACTTAAGACTTGCCTAAACTAGCATATTGCAGTTTCCCCAAGGCATCTAAAATCTTCTCTTCAGCCATATAGCAATAAATCCCTTCAATAAATGCTTCTCCTTCTCCTGAAACCTTGAGCAGACCTTGATTCTAGACTGAAACTCTAAGCTAAGCACTCTAGACTGGAATTTGGAATTCATGGCAATACTTTGTTGCTTATTGACAATAGTTAAATATGCTCTGGGTGGTACTGTCTTTTTCCACTGCTAAAATCAAGATAATTGAATGTACAGACCTGAAATGACATGATACTATTCTGGTCTCAATTTATGGTGTGAGTTCCTGATTCAGGGCCAGTTTTGTTCATATTCAGAAATTTCCTTCTGACCAAATGGTGCCCACTTTCATACCAAAGAGAAAAAAACCCAAAATGCATAGTCATAATTAACATAATAGCAGCATTAAATATCACTAAATGACAATAACTCAATGACAATAATTTAACATATTGAGTAAGAGTTTCCCCTGTGAAACACCACAGAAGCAAAAATTAGAGTTTCAAAAAGCAAGATTTACGCATGGTATGTCTGTATGTATGTTTGGTTTTTATAATAAGGGTTTTTTTAGTTATTTTAGTATTGGATTGGATTGTTATATGCTGTTTTTATCATTGTTGTTAGCCACCCCGAGTCTACGGAGAGCGGCGGCATACAAATCCAATAAATAAATAAATAAATAAATACATACATACATACATACATACATACATACATACATACATACATAAATACATAAATACATAAATACATAAATATATAAATACATAAATACATAAATACATAAATAAGATAACATAGTGACTGTTTTCAATTTAGTTCCTGGAGAAGATGTTTGAAAATACAGTGTATACCTCGTTGTACGAACCCCTCGTCATACGAACTTTACGAGATATGAACCCAGGGTTTAAGAATTTTTTGCCTCTTCTTCCGAAATAATTACAAACCCCCTGCCGCCACTGGGATGCCCCGCCTCCAGACTTCCATTGCCAGGCAAAGGCTCCCCTTGTTGGGAAACCCCACCTCTGGACCTTCCGTTGCCAGCAAAGCGCCCATTTTTGCACTGCTGGGATTCCCCTGAGGCTCCCCTCCATGGGAAACCCCACCTCCAGACTTCCGCGTTTTTGCGATGCTGGGATTCTCCTGTGGGCGCTTCAGCTGGCAAAAGGGGTGAATTTTGGGCTTGCACACATTAATCGCTTTTCCATTAAGTCCTATGGGAAACATTGTTTCATCTTATGAACTTTTCACCTTATGAACCTTGTCCTGGAATCAATTAAGTTTGTAAGACAAGGTATCACTGTACTAGGAATAGTCAAGCAAACAAGCAAGCAAACAAATAATCAAATAAATCCTGAGCTCTCACTTGAGGTATAAGTGGTCAGGCTCAAATTATCATATTACTGAAGACTCCATTGAGAAGCCCATAATATTAGAGAAATATGGGTCAAAGCAGCAAGGTGGATGGAATCAATTACAATAGATATATTGTTAGAAGATCTGAAGGGCCACATTTAAAAAAAAATTATTTATTTTATTGGATTTGTATACCGCTCCTCTCCGTGGACTCGGGGCAGCTAACAACAGTGATAAAAACAGCATGTAACAATCCAATACTAAAACAACTAAAAAACCCTTATTATAAAACCAAACATACCATGCATAAATTGTACAGGCCTAGGGGGAAAGAAGGTGGGTTTTAAGGAGCTTACAAAAGGCAAGGAGGGTGGGGGCAATTCTAATCTCTGGGGGGAGTTGGTTCCAGAGGGCCGGGGCCACCACAGAGAAGGCTCTTTCCCTGGGTCCCGCCAAACGACATTGTTTAGTTGACGGGACTCGGAGAAGGCCCACTCTGTGGGAACTAAATGGTCGCTGGGATTCGTGCGGCAGAAGGCGGTCCCGGAGATAATCTGGTCCAGTGCCATGAAGGGCTTTATAGGTCATAACCAACACTTTGAATTGTGACCAGAAACTGATCGGCAACCAATGCAGACTGCGGAGTGTTGGTGTGACATGGGCATATTTAGGGAAGCCCATGATTGCTCTCGCAGCTGCATTCTGCACAATCTGAAGTTTCCGAACACTTTTCAAAGGTAGCCTCATGTAGAGAGCATTACAGTAGTCGAGCCTCGAGGTGATGAGGGCATGAGTGACTGCGAACAGTGACTCCCGATCCAGATAGGGCCACAACCGGTGCACCAGGCGAACCTGGGCAAACGCCCCCCTCGCCACAGCTGAGAGATGTTTCTCTAATGTGAGCTGTGGATTGAGGAGGATGCCCAAGTTGCGGACCTTCTCTGTGGGGGTTAGTGATTCCCCCCCCCCAGGGTAATGGATGGACAGATGGAATTGTCCTTGGGAGGCAAAACCCACAGCCACTCCGTCTTATCAGGGTTGAGTTTGAGTCTGTTGACACCCATCCAAACCCCAACAGCCTCCAGGCACCGGCACATCACTTCCACTGCTTCACTGACTGGACAGGGGGTGGAGATGTAAAACTGGAAATCATCTGCATATTGATGATACCTAACCCCATGCCCTTGGATGATCTCACCCAGCGGTTTCATGTAGATATTAAATAGTAGGGGGCAATGTTCCGTCTAATTTTTTTTCTGTGTGGGCGGAAAAGTATAGTGTCTGAGTGGCAGTCCCTTTGGGACTGGGTGGCATAGAAGTATAAATAAATAAATAAATGGATAAATAAATGAATAAATAAAAATTCCCTTCTTTTTTATTAAAAGAAATTAATAATAAATCAAAACCAAAATCTATTACTATTATTACTATCTTCTCCTCTTTTTCCATCCCTGTCTCCTCCCCCCTTGTGTGTGTGTGTGTGTGTGTGTGTGTGAACTCTTGAACCATTTCCAATAACAGGTGAGCTATTGGAAATGGTTCAAGAGTTCACACACACACACACACACACAAACGGCTGGGGTTTTTTTTCTCTGTTATTATTTGGGTGCTTTTTACCATATGCTTTAAATCAAGTCATTTCTCTCTCTTTCTCTCTCCCCCTCTTGCTCTCTCTCTCTTTTTCTCACTTTCTCTCTCCCTCTCTTTCTATCTCTCTCCCCCTCTTGCTTTTTCTCTCTCTCTCTCTTTCTCTCTCTCTCTTTTCTTTCTCTCTCTCTATTGCTTTCTCTCTCTCTCTCACTCTTTCTTTCTATCTTTCTTGCTTCCTTTCTCTTCTCTCTTTTGCTATCTCTCTCTCTCTCCCCCCTTTCTCTCTCTCTCTTTCTCACTTACTTTCTCTCTCTCCCTCTCTCTCTCTCTGTCAGCGAGGGGGCTGCGAGAGCGCTTTCTCTGAGCGCTTGGGGAACGCCTGCCCTGCCTCTACTGCAGCCCCCTTGCTGAAAGTCCGGGACGAAAGTGCTCCCAGCTGGGGGGCTGCGAGAGGGGCGGGGCAGGCATTCCTGAAGCGTGTGGAGAAAACCCTCTCTCTTAGCCCTCTGGCTGGGAGCACGGATGAGAAGGAGAAGAAGCCACAGCCACTGCTGCGGGAGAAGCCGCGCCCCAAGGCAGGAGGCGGCAGAGGAGAGGGGGCGGATCGGGCGGGTGGGGGGCAGCGCCAAGAGGCCAGGGGTGCGAGGGGGCTGGAGGCACCGTGGGGAGGCAGGGGCGGCCGTGGCTCCCTTTCCTTCTACGGGCTGGCAGGGGGATGGGGAGCATGCACCCATGGAAAAGGGTGCACGGGGGGTATTTTGGGGGGCACGCACACACGCAGCTTATGGGGAACACTGGTAGGGGGAGAGGACAAAAAAAACCCTCAAGGGAGTGAACATATCCAACATACTCCTCTCCCCTTATTTTCTCTAAAACAACCCTATGAAATGAATTGGGCTGAGAAAGAACAAGTGGTCCAAAGTTACTCAGTTGGCTTTAATAGTAAAGCAGCACTAGAACTCATGGTCTCCTTATTTTTAGACTGTCTGTCACGCTGAGGACAAAACATCAAGAGAAGAGTTATTTGGCATCTAAGAATCAACATTGACTGGATGGCATCGAATTCACATACAGTGATCCCCCGAGTTTCGCGATCTTGATCATTGCGAAACGCTATATCACGATTTTTTCACCCGATGACGTCACTCCCTTCCTTTCTCATCTTTCTTTCTCTCTTTCTCTCTCTTGCTTCTTCCTCTCTCACACTCTCTTCCTCCCTCTCTCATCTCTTTCTTTCCTTCTCTCTCTTTCTCTATCTCTTCCCCTCTTGCTCTCAAGCGGCAAGCGAGCAGCCGGGCGGGCGGGCGAACGGGCAAGCGATCTTGGGGTTTCCCCTTTGCCTGGGCGGCGGGAAGACCCAGGGAAGGTTCCTTCGGCCGCCCAACAGCTGATCTGCTCCGCAGCGCGGCAGCAGCGAGGAGCCGAAGATGGGGTTTCCCCGTTGCCTGGGCAACGGGGAAACCCCATCTTCGGCTCCTCGCTGCTGCCGCGCTGCGGAGCAGATCAGCTGTTGGGCAGCCGAAGGAACCTTCCCTGGGTCTTCCCTGGGTCTTCCCCGCTGCCCACACGCAAACTCCACCATCTGCGCATGTGCGGCCATGGAAAAAGGGGCGCGCATGCGCAGATGGTGTTTTTACTTCCGCACCACTACATCCCGAAAAATCGATTATCGCGAGGGGTCTTGGAACGGAACCCTCGCGATAATCGGGGGATCACTGTATTAAAATACTGTATATGATATAACAGATAATAGAAACATTTATTTTCATATTCTCTAAATACATAAGACTTTTATCTATGTTGTATGACCAGACTAATGTTTTTAAAAAAATATATGGGGGGTATAAATTCTTTAGAGTATGCAAGCTGCTTTATATGTTTGTACAGAAATAGTTCTTTTCCCCATTCAATCCTATTCAATTCTTGGAGACTGCCTGGAAAACTTGTTTCTACTTACGAACTTTTCTAGATAAGAACTGGGTGTTCAAGATTTTTTTGCCTCTTCTCAAGAACCATTTTCCACTTACAAACCTGAGCCTCCAAAACTGTAACTGGAAAAGGCAGGGAGAAGTCTCTGTGGGGTCTCTCTAGAAATTTCCTGGGAGAAAACAGGGCCAGAAAAGGCAGGGAGAAGACTCTGTGGGGCCTCTCTAGGAATCTCCAGGGAGGAAACAGGGCCTCCACCCTCCCTGTGGTTTCTTCAATCGCACACATTATTTGCTTTTACATTGATTCCTATGGGGAAAATGGCTTCTTCTTACAAACGTTTCTACTTAAGAACCTGGTCACGGAACGAATTAAGTTTGTAAATAGAGGTACCACTGTTTTTTCAGAAATGGTTTGCAGTTGGCTCCTTTCTACGACTGAAGAAAAGTGACTGGCCCAAGGTCTCAGCTGGTTTTATTTCTGAAGTAGAACTATAATTCAGTTTCCTGGTTGCTAGCCTAATGACTTAATCACTACATCAAATCGCAGGTAATTTTGACTTACAACTGGTTACTTAGTATTAGTTCAAAATTACAACAGACCTACAGTCTGGGGACTACTTGAATTTGAAGTTCCCAAGGTTGCCCACCACCACACCCCAAGTTCTGTGATTGAACGTTGTGTACTTGGCAACTGGGCCACATTTATGGCCATCTGCAGTGTCCTGCAGTCACTGAGCGTGTTTTATGACCAGTATTTGCTTTCATTTTTCAGCAAAATCACACCCACAGTGAATAATTGGCTTGCTTAACCAGTACTGCAAAAAAAAGATCCTAAAGTTTTACAACCATCTCAACTGCCAACTGTGATGAGCAGGCTCCATTGTGATTGTAAGTCACAATGTACCTATTCTCTATAGTAAAGTATTTAATTTCAAAAACAAAATACTGTAATAATTAATATAGATGTTTTAAGATAATTAGCCTTCTCCCATTTTCAAATACACTAACATTTAAGAATATCCCTCACATAAAAGCATTATGCATATCATCTATTTTTTATATTGACTCCTAATTACAACTGACCTAATAAGACACCAAAGTCCTGTTTTAAATGTCTTCAGACTACTTAGTGTAAAAAAATAGGATTAAATATATCCTTGAAAGATCTCTTACTATAGATATTGTAAGTGCATCTGAATCAGAAGGAAGAATCATTTTCATAGCATCAGGTTCATTCTAGAAATGAACTGCTGAGAAAGCCCAGAGATTTGTTCACTACATGAAGGTCAAAACAAGCTGCTTTATCAGTCTCAAGAATGAAGCTACAATAAAGTAATCTGCCAATAATAATATTTTGCAAACAGGGCCTAGAAAGTTGACTGTTGAACATAATGAAGAAAGATAATGAAGAGAACTTGCTTTGAAATGAATGATTCCAGATTTATACTCTGGAATCTCTTGGAAGGTACAAAAATGCTAGACAAAAGTGCTCCAAGTAGACTATTTAGGAACTACTGTCTACCTAATTCATGACTTTTCTTTATGCAGAAAGAAGTAAAAAATGCTTCTTATGTTCTTCTGCACAGAGAAATTAGTGATTATCATAGGATGGCATTTTTGGAGGAGAGTGGGGAATTCTTTGCATTTAGCATCACCTATACATCAATCAGCCAATCTAAGCAACTGGAGGCTGATCTGATTTCTCCACAAGCTCCAGTTCCCTTCTCTGGCATATTTTGACTAGCACAATAATTAAAACAACATATGCAATTAAGCTTCATTCAGCAACAAAAGCTGAGCTTGATATTTTAAGCAACAATATTGAAAAAACAAGAAAACTGGAAAAAATTAAGATTTCACTTACAAAACTCAAAATTTAAAAATGTCTTGAGAACAACCCCCCCCCCCTCTTTGTTTCAAAGAAGAAGTTAAACATAAGACAAATTTCTTTTCAGAACTTTTATGAATTGGGCATTATGCCTCAATGGGTACTGGAATTGATAGTTTGTTAACTTAAAATTCTGGAAGATCTCCATCAATTATTTTTAAAATTAAGCATGGGCCATGTTGAATCACTTCTAGAAAACTATATAGACATGTCTATGTAACCCTCTCGCCCTCTCTCCCTCCCTCTTTCTGTTTATTTGTGTATTCAAGCAATCCATGTTATTATTTTAAAATATTAAAGAAGGTACAACCTTCTTAAAAGTAATACAGAATTGGCTAAAAAAAATAAAAGTTATTCTTTAAAGAAACTTGCAATGGTCAGTAGCCTAATTAGTGCATTTTACACAAGACACTTTTCAAATATAACCCATGTAGATCATACTGGAATATTCAAGACAGAAACGTAATTGAGACATTGTCATATATTGACACCTTATTTGACTAACGCAGGAAGAATGGAGATTGGCTATTCGTCATAATTGTACAAATGCCATACCAGGCATGTTTTAATCCAGTGATAGTTGATGATATAAGAACAGTGCCAAATGGTGGCTCTTTTTCAGGGTGACAGGATGCTAGAATATTGAGAGTTTCTTTGGCATTGGATGAACTAGTTAGTAATCATCATGCAAGTGGAATTTCATATTGCATGATATCCCGAATAATTTATGTAGATATTGAATGACATGGGGGGATGAGATGGAATCTTGTAGACCTTGGTGTCAGAGTCCCCCAGTACCAGTTTCTGGATATGGTCCAACAACCAACTACCACTTCAAATCAAACCTAATCCCATCACATGATATAGAAAGCACTGAAACAAATAGGATAACCTGGAAAACAAGCAGAACCATATTCTGCCCCATCCATTCTGAGTTGTAGTTAATTAAAGTTAGCATCATATCACAGCAGAAAATCTATTTGTAATAGATCAGACAATATTAGCTAGAGGTGTCTACTACATCCTTCTAAAAAAAGTAATGTTTAAGTCTGGTTTAGAATTGTACAGAATTCCCAAGCTAACAGAGAATTGCTTCATTAAATGCTTTTTAACTGTTTTAGGCATTCATAGGAATCAAGGAAATCCTATCAATTCTCTTAATTATGATAAGGTTAGTAGCTGATAATCATTACGAAAGAAGTGGTCAAAAACCAGACTAATTTTCCCCCAACTGTTCATAACTTGCTTGGATCAACATATTGTTAAAAAAAATACCCCCAAATAAGAGGATAAGCAGTTTATGAAGTTTCCTTCATAGAAACAGATCCCAACACTGGGCTTCAATTGAAGTGTGGTTTTGATTATTTTATCTGCAGAGAATTATGTGTGCTTCTCAAAATAAGTCACCAATTGCTCTTGCTCCCTTTTCATCACATCTGGGTGATTGAGATGTATTACCATAAAGAGGAAACATGCTGGCCTGCATTGTGTGGCTATAGGAAGGCAAAAAAGCCTTCTTTCTTGTTCTCATTATCATAGAGAAGGACTTCAGTCAGGAGTTAATCCCTGCTTGATCTGATGTGTCTTGAGAATTTTTCTCTTTTGCACTCCAGCTATCATTCCACGTCTTGATTATTCTCAGCTCCCTTGTAAATTAAGGGATTGATTTGGTTCAGCAGGAAGGAATAATGCTCCAATGGTATAAACCACTTGGTTTGTTCCTATCTTTTAATACATAATCTATGGCAGGGGTGGGTTCTAACTTACCTTACCACTGGTTTGCTTCCTCCTGGGCTGCATGCACATTATATGCTGCATGGCTGTGTGCGTAATGCCAAAAATACACCAAAAATTTTTTAAAGCCAAAACCAAGATGACGGTGCATGCACAGTGCCAGAAACCCATGCGCAAAAAAAAAAACATCAGCAAAAAATTCCAATTTTTCTCCCCCAAAAAACATCCCCCCCCCAAAAAAAAGATGGCTGGCACTGACAGAACTGGCTCTGTAAGTTCAACAGCAGTTTGTTACCAGTTCTATAAGGACTGGGAACTGGGAGGAACTGCCTCTTGTCCATAGATAGTACCAATGTCACTTGGTAGTATGAGAAGACCCAGTTACTGTATCTGCTTATTATTGCTTTGATGTCAATAGTCTCCCACTATAATCATTGCCAATGTCAATTATTAGAAAGAGGGATAACTTTGTTTTTAATATGATATCAATAAGAATAAGAATAAAATTAGTTTTATATCAGTTTTATTCCTCTCTCTAAATAACACATCTCCCACTTTGCAATCTATTTCACATAATACTTTAATCAAATTATCATATAATTTCAAGGAATATTGTGTGAAAAGTTTTTCTGGGAAATATGTTTTGAGTCTATCTATTTTGTGCCAGCTGCATTTAGGAACAAAACATGAGATAGTATTTTATTCCTTTTAGACTTACATAGTTGCCAACTCATAATAGTGAAGGCATAGAACTTTTTTTATATATAAATTGATCTTTATTGAGTTTTACAGAAATAGAAATAGAAAAGGTAAGATAAAATAAGTCTACAATAATCAAGTTATAAATCCAAAACATTTGAAGCGTATACCGTAAATGTCACATAATATTAGAGATATAAAGAATATTAGGAAAAGAAATAAGGAAAAGGAGAGAAAGGAAGAGAAAAACTGTTGTGGTTGGCTCTGGCCCAGCTCCTGCCCCAAGGAATGTGAAGGTGGATGCAGGGGAAACATCAACATGTCATAGGCCTGTTTTATTGCCAACAGAGTCAGGTAGTGCAGTTTCCTTGGACGAAGAAGAAGGTGGGGGTGACTTGGAAGAGGGGGGCTTGGCACACAGCCCAGGAAGCCAATCTCCATTATCTTCGGTTGATTCGGATGAGGAAGTGTTAGACCCATGCAGGCGCAGACTTATGCATAGAAGAGACCAATTGAGGAAATATTACAAGAGATAAGAGAGGCCACCTGTATGTGGGTGGGGCTCCAGTAATTAGAGCTGCTGATATAAATAGCAGCGTGCTGGCTTGGGCCATTGTGGAAGATTATCTGATCGTTGTTCTTCAGGACTGTGCCTTGCTGTTTCCGGACTTTGTTGATTTTTCACGACTTTGAAACCAAAGCAGAGCAAAGTGTGTGTGTTTCACTTTGTGGAAGAAGGAGGGCTGTGACGTTTCTTCACAGCTGCTAGCTAAGTACTTAAGGACTGATTAAGGGGATTGTACAGACTACCAGGTTGTTTTGGGAAGAGTGCTCTTTGCAATACAAAAAGGGTGCTTTGTTTCTTTTGAATTTTTATGATAAAGAACATTGTTTTTAAACTTTCAAGTGTGTGTGTGTGTGTGTGTGTCTGAAATTTGTACCCTTGAATTTTTGGGACACTCATACCATAGAGCCTGGCAGAACAAAAACAAGGGAGAGAGGAAAAGGTATTGAAGAGAGGTAAAGTAAAGGGAGGGAATATAGGAAAGAGATAGAGAGGAACCAGCAATTTGGCTGATGATACAGCTCAATATGACATAAAATTAGAGAATGTAGTTGGTGTATTAAATTCCGTGTTGTTACTTTGAAGATATATACTAGATTTGTTTGGGAGTAGGTAATTATAGTGTTCCAATGCTGCATATAAGGTATATACGTTATTTATGGTAAATAAAGTAATAGTTTGAATTTTATCATTCATTAAAAAATTAATTTGTTGGGTTATCTTTCTTTTGTAAAATTTGCAAATATTTTCTTTCCCAGGCTTGGTAGAAATCCGTATCTTCCCGATTTTGTAATTCCATGGTCAATTTGGACATTTCTTCATAGTTCATGTTCTGTCGGGCTCTCTGGTAGACTCCTCCCAAAAATTCACAGGTACAAATTTCAGACACACACATGTTCAAAGCAATGTTCTTTATAATGAAAATTCACTTAAACTAAGCCCTCTTTTGGTATAGCAAAGATCACTCCTCTCCAAACAAACTGGTAATTTGTACAAGTCCCTTATCAGTTCTGTGATACTTAGCTTGCAGCTGTGAGGCAATTCAAAGTCCTTCTTCTTTCACAAAGTGAAACACACTTTGCTCTGGTTTAGTTTCAAAGCGGGGAAAAATCAGCACACAAAAAGTCAAAGTCAGTAAAGCAGTCACGAAACAAAACGATCAGATAATCCTCCACAATGGCCAAACTCACAGGCTGCTATTTATAGCAGCCTCACTAATTACCACAGCCCCACCCAACCACAGGTGGCCTCATTTTCTTTGATAATAATCTCTCAGTTGTTGTTGCCTATGCATCGCTCTCCGCATGCGTGGCTGTATCATTAACTCTTGTTCTGAATCCAAGGATGAGCTAGATAATTGATCTCCTTCTGAGCTGTCTGCCCCACTCTCCTCCTCCCTGTCACTCATGTCTTCTTGGTCAGAGGAGCCTTCATCAGCAGATTCCACCGGGGGCAAAACAGGCCTGCAGCATGTGGATGTCTCCCCCACATCCACAGTCCTTGGGGCAGGAGCTGGGCCAGAGCTAACCACAACAGTTCATAACTTTAGTTAAAAGATTTAACGTAGGTGTTCTTTCTTGTTTCCAATACTGCACATACAAGACTCTTGCAGCGGTTAGAATGTGAATCATGATATAATAGTCTTCCTTGTTAATATTTTGTGTGGATATTCCTAATAGGAATAGTTCTGGTTTTAGAGGGATAGTTAAAGAAGTAATTTGATCTATAATTTTTTTAATTTTTTGCCAATAGGCTTTAGCAATTTCACATGTCTGCCAGGCGTGATAATAGGTTCCAGTTTTTTCTTTACATTTCAAGCACTTTGGTTATGACCTATAAAGCCCTTCATGGCACCGGACCAGATTATCTCAGGGACCGCCTTCTGATGCACGAATCCCAGCGACCAGTTAGGTCCCACAGAGTGGGCCTTCTCTGGGTCCCGTCAACTAAACAATGTTGTTTGGCGGGACCCGGGGAAAGAGCCTTCTCTGTGGCGGTCCCGGCCCTTTGAAACCAACTCCCCCCAGAGATTAGAATTGCCCCCACCCTCCTCGCCTTTCGGAAACTTCTTAAAACCCACCTCTGCCGTCAGGCATGGGGGAAGTGAGATATTCTTTCCCCCTAGGCCTTTACAATTTACGCATGGTATGTCTGTATGTATGTTTGGTTTTTATAATAAGGGTTTTTTTTAGTTATTTTAGTATTGGATTGGATTGTTACCTGCTGTTTTTATCATTGTTGTTAACCGCCCGAAGTCTACGGAGAGGGGCGGCATACAAATCCAATAAATAAATAAATAAATAAATAAATATTTGGGTAGGCAAATATCATCTGTAGAACATTTTATATTGATTTTCTTTCTGAGTGGTGGCCATTGTGTATTTATAATTTATAGTCCAAATTTTTTCCCATTCATTCAGGTGTATAGTATATCCAAAATTTTGACCCCAAGCAATCATTGAAGTTTTAACTGATTCTTCCATAGTGTCCTGTTGCAATAGGTTATTATATATATTAGATATTATTTTCTTGTGTGGACCGAGTAGGATCTTGTCTAGTGTATTGGTTTTTTTGGAATCCAAATTTGTTTTTATGTTTATTATAGGTGGTTTGAATTTGAATGTATTGGTACCAGTCAAAATTAAACCCTGCTTCGAAGAGATTTTGTTCAGAAATTAGATCATCGTTACTACCTAGTAAGTGCTCATAAGTTATTATCTTATTAAGACGGAGGACATTGGGATAGGTAACGACTTCAATTGGAGATATCCATTTTGGGATGGATAAATAATAGTTCTTCCTTATGTTTTGCCAAACATCAATGAAAGCTTTACAGATATAATGTTGTTTAAAATATAAGGGTATTTTATGTGAGTCTGTTGTTAAGAAGGCATGCCATTCTGTCAAAAGGTCATGGCCTTCTAATGCTAATAATTTTCTATTTTTGAGTGTTGTCCATTCTCTAATTGAATTAAGAATTGAGGCTTTATAATATAACTCCATATTTGGAAGTCCAAATCCCCCTCTTGTGCGATGATCATGAAGACATTTAATTTTTATCCTCGCCTTTTTCTTGGCCCAATTAAATTTACGGAATTTCTTGTGAAGACAATCAAAAAAAGATTTATTTAATTTTACTGGAGCAGTTTGAAATAAGTACAGAAAACGTGGAAGTATGTTTGATTTAATCATAGCAATTCTCCCCATTAGAGAGAGAGGAAGCTTTGTCCATCTGTTGAGGTCTTTATCTACATCATTAGTAAGTTTATCATAATTATCTTTTTTAATTGTGATACAATTTGCTGTAATCCATGATCCTAAATATTTGAATTTTTTTTGTAGATTTGAGTTTAGATAATTCTTCAAGTTTGTTTATCTGATTATGTTTCATATTTTGGTTTATTGTCTTAGTTTTGTTTTTGTTTATATTTAAGCCAGCCACAGTACCAAATTCCTCTATTTCTGACAATTGTTTGTAAAATTAAGCAGGAATGCCATCCGGGCCTGGTGTTTTATTGTTTTTTTGATTCGTAATTGCTTTGTCTATTTCTAATGGCGTTATTTTCCTGTTTCAAAGATCCTGTTGCTCCTTGTTTATTTTAATTATCTGTATCTTGGAGTAATTCTAAGAGTAGGTGGTCATTTATTTCTTCGTTTCTATAAAGATTTGAAAAGAAGAGTTCAATTATTTGTTTTTTGTCATTGTGCTTTGGTTTTAGAATTCCCAATTCATCATATAGGGCTTCAATATTTTTGTCTTGCAAGTTTTGCAAGTTGAAAAGATAGCCATCTTCCAGGTTTGTTAGCAGATTAAAATTGTTTTTGTTTAGAGATTCTTATTTTTCGACAAAGTTCGTCTTGGGCTGTTAAGTTTATTTCATGTTTAGTCAAGTTTATTTCACCTAAAATTTTGTAATTATTTGGATTAGATTGTAACGTTTCTTCTAATTTTTTGAGCTTTAGATTTAATATATGCAACTGAGATTGGGCCTGTTTTTTCCTTTTAGCTGTGTATGCAATGTAAATACCTCTTGTATAAACTTTCATCGTGTCCCATAGATTTTGAGTAGATGTAATACCGTCATGGTTAATTTGGAGAAAAGACTGTATTTCATTTCTAAGTAAGTTTTGGAATTCTTTTTCATTAAGAACTGATTGGTTCATGGACCATCTTCGGCAATGGAAGTTGGATGGGTTTCTCCATTTCAAGGTAATAGGATTATGATCTGCTCAAGTGTTCGGAAGTATCTGAGATATTTCATTAATAAGGTCAGGAATAGCCCATGCCATATCAATGCATGACCATGATTTGTGCGAAGCAGAAAAAAAAGTAATTGTTTTCTTGGTTTACTTTTAAAGCCTTTGTAGTCCATTTTTTAATTGGATATTGCATTGAAATTGCCAATTATTATTATATTTTCTAAGTTTAATTCAGTGATTTTTTTGGTGAAGATTTGAGAAAAAAATGGATTGATGTATTGATGGGGCATATATTGTGATTATATATATATATTTTGAGTCCAAAGAGATTTGTACTATTAAGATTTGACCATTATTGTCAGAGTAAATTAATTTTGGGTTGAGATTGGGATTAACGTAAACAACGATTCCACTTTTCTTTACATTTGCGAGGGATAGAAAGTTTTCACCAAGCCTGGGACAAGATAATACATCGGCATCTCAAATTTTGATGTGGGTTTCTTGGAGGCAAATTATATCAGTTTTTTGTTTTAATAGCTTGTAGAAAATTTTCTTTCTCTTAGTAGGTGAATTTAGACCGTTGATATTTACAGAAAATAAAGATGTTTCTTTATGTCATGAGTGGGTTTCTGGAATCTCATCTTTTCTCCTTCCTGACTTTGGTTTGTGCTCTGGTTGTTGGGCCATCTCTTTCGTATTCATGTCTTCTGGGTATGTCTCTTGCTTCTTTGTCTGATAAGGCATCTTCGGAGCTAATTTTGTCGATACTAGTCTTATCCTTTGGGTCCTGATCAGGAGGGTAATGTTCTTCCACAATTTTGATTACATGCTCATAAAAGTCCTTTGCCTCTTCCACAGTGGTAATCTTGTGTTTTTTATCGCTGACAGAGATGAGCATATCTCTGGAACTAACCACCTAAAAGGTATTTTATTTTTGTTAAGTCTGGATGCCAATGTCTGGTAAGGCCTCTTTTTCTCCCTAACCTGTCGTGGAACTTGGCGAAGTGTTACGACTTCTCTCCCTTTGTAGGAAACAGAATTTTCTTTGGATAAGTTGTATATTTCATCTCTAACAGTACATCTCAAGAACCGGATATGAACTTCTCTAGGAAGTCGATTTCTCCCAGCATATGGTTTGGAGATCCTGTAGATTTCATCTATCTGTTGTGTTATTTCTTGTGTGGTCTTATTTGTGATATTCGCCAGGATCTCTGCCATGATTTGGGGTAGATCTTCATCATTTGTTTTGATCACATTTTGGAATCTTAAGTAGAAAGCTGATTTTTCCAATTTGAGATTAATTATCGCCTCCTCAAGATTTTTGTTTATATATTCCATCCTACATTTGGCATATTGGAGACACGATTCCATTCTTTCATTTGCTTCGATTTTTTGGATTTTTTGCTCATTTTGTGTAAGAATCCCATGGACCATTTCCATTCTTTTGCCAAGGCGGTCCACACGGTCATCGATTTTCTTGATATCTTCTTTCATTATCCCCATGGTACCTGTCATTGCCTCGTAATTTCTGTCACTGGATTCTTGCATTTTAACCATCATGTCCTGCAAAGAGGCTAGGGTCATGCTTGTTGTCTGGTCTGCCGGGATTTTCTCGTTAGGAGGATTCAGGGGGTTGTCAGAGTTGCGTTGTGTGGTTGGGGTTGAAGGCTGAGCAGATGCCTTTCTCCAGGCCTTGGTTATTGTGTTAATATTGGAGGAAGACATTTTAGATTTGGTCCAAAAAGGTTCCAATATAAGGATATTAATAAGAGTTAAGGAGATTCAAAATTGTAGAGTAAAACAAAGGTTTCTTGAGTAAAGATGAAATTCCTATAGTGCTATAGAAGTGTTAGGGAAATATTTAGATGTTACAAAGGAAGTAAAGATGATATTGCAGCCAGTATTTACAAACTATGATGAATGTAGCATCAAAGGTAAAGTCAAGATCTTATTAAATAAAAAGTATCAGCAGTTCATTAATATTCTAATGTACTTAATATAAGAAAAATGGAGAAACAATATTTCAAGAGGTCAAGATAATTAAATCAGTTACTCATCAAACTAAAAACTCAATTTTCAAATATATCTATATGTATACTCATATAATTAATAATTAAGAAATCAGGTAATAAGTAAGAAGTAGTAAATGATAGAGCTTAACATATAATAGTAGTAATAGTGCAAGGTTTTCAAATTTATATTTAAAGAAAGGCAAAATAACTATAGTGAATGGTCAATAATATTAATATCAGTAATGTTAAGATAATCAATTAATTCTAAGGGAGATGGAAGAGACAAGTAGAAAAAATAAGTTGAAGATAAATACTTTATCTTAATAATTGAATTTAAGAGGTAATATTATATAAAAAGTAAAGGCAATTGACATGAACAATTATTTAAATCATTTAAATATAAGAAAAGAGAAACAAAAACATTTGAACATTAATGAGGGAAGGGAGAAAAGAGGGATAGGTGTACTTAAGTATATAATGCAAATATATTAAATATAAACAATAAGTGTAAATCTAGTTCCAACTAACATAATAGTTCAATTCAAATCAATTCAACTTTTATATCAGATATTTATGCAAACATGAATCAGCAATCAGTGTAATAGTTAATTAATTAATTGATCAATAAAAAAGGAGGGGAGAAAAAGTAAAAAAGTGCGATAAAATTTATTTTTTATTTTTTGGTTACTGTTGATTGGTGGATGATCTTTTTGTTTAGTCTTTTCTGGCTGGAAGGGGTCCCAAAAGTTTATTTTTTCTTCTCCTTTCTATTTCAGATCAATATAATCATACAATGTACAATGTATTTAATATCCAGTCTCAATTGAGGGTTAGGTTAATTCCACAGGTTTAGAGGGATTTGTTAAAAATGTCCAATCATTTAGTAATAGCGTAGTAGCATAAGTAGCGTAGATTTCGTCACAGCGTAGCAAAGGGAGAAGGACTGTAAGTGCCAGGGAAGAAAAAAGAGCTAGGAAAAAAGCCCCAGCAAGAGCAGCGTAGTTTCGATCCTCTGTCTCTGTATTTTGTCGCCAGATCGTACCGGTTGCGATCTCCTTCTTCTGAAATCTCCAAACGTCCTCAGAATTTTCTGGAAATTTAGTATAGTTATTTCTTTCTTTTTTTCCACTCACTGACATTTCCCCTGCTTTTTTTTTTTTGTTAAGTTCACTATTTCCGGCTTATAAAGTAGTCCAATGCTGCTTAGAGACCAGGATCAATCGGAGGTTCTGTTAGGTTACAAGTATACAAAAGAGTTAGTTAGACCAGTCTAATCAATTAGAGATAATGTAGAATATTGTCACAGGGTAAATAAGGATCAGTACAAGTCCGTGGGGAAAGAGACGCAGAGGAGAGAGCAAAAACAAAAAAATAAAAAAATAAAAAAATATATATTTCGGTCCTCCGGTTTCGTGTTTTGTTGCCAACTCACTCCACCCACAATCTGCTTCTCCAAACACTTCCGCACACCCTCACGACTTCCAACAACAAATTTTCTCCCATTGCTGCTTCCAAAAAAGTTTTACTCAGTCAATCTTTGTTGTCAATTTTGGGGGACTTTGATGCTGCCTTTCAGTATGTCCAGATATTATGTCCCACTCCGATCACCTATTCAAATCTTTTTTTTTGTTGCCATAAACAATACAGTCGCCACCTTCTAATTCTGGCAATCAGTCAAATAAATGACAGAAACAGCAGGGGTTTCATTCTAAAGCCATCTAGTACTATGCAACATTGATCGTTGACGTTAGATTAAGGTAGATCAAAGTTCTCACTTTCCAAAACCTTCTTGTCGTATTCTCTGCAACTTCCTCAGAGGAGTTGGAGCATCACGTCTTTGGGCCGATCAAACGATCAGTTTTTTCATGCATCGGCAAGAGGAGATCCTCGCTGTTCGGGGGGGTGTCCGCCGACCCCCCCAGGTGCGCTGGAGATTCCTCTCTAAGATCACTGTCTCTACAGGTCAGTGATTGCCCAAAAGCCACCAAAAAAGCACAAAAAGCCGGAGCAACCCGTAGAGATCGAAGGCTGCCCAGCTGTCAGTGATGCCAAAACTAGAAGTCCAGAGACTTCTTTTTCTATGTTCTATTAAGTTCATAAGTAGAGGCACCACTGTATTGAATAATTGATCAGTATGCAAAAGATGTGGTTGAAAGTAGAAGGTACTAAAGAGAGCAACTCAAGGCCTGTACAGTGGTATCTCTACTTAAGAACTTATTTAGTTCCATGACCAGATTCTTAATAGAAAAGTTTGTAAGTAGAAGCAATTTTTCCCATAGGAATCAATGTAAAAGCAAATAATGAGTGCAAACCCATTAGGAAAGAAATAAAAGCCCGGAATTTGGGTGGGTGGAGGAAGAGGAAGAGCACAGTCACTGCTCAAGGAAGAAGGTGTGGTGACGGGAATTAAAAAAAAAATCCAAAACTTTAAAGCTTAAAAAAAGAGGAGAAACACATGCCTCCCATATACCCGGAGCGAGGCTGCCTTCCATACACTGCGCCAGAGATAGAAACCCAGGCTGACGGGGGGGGGCACCGAAAGGCTTCTCTGGCAGCCCAGAAAAGCCCGAGATGGTCAGGATTAAAGGGGGAATGGTAGGAAACTGGCCAGGTCTTTGTGGCACTCTCAAATTTCCTGGTAGTTTTTTCCGGGCTCGGGTTCTTAAGTAGAAAATGGTTCTTAAGAAGAGCAAAAAATCTTGAACACCCGGTTCTTATCTAGAAAAGTTCTTAAGTAGAGGCGTTCTTAAGTAGAGGTACCACTGTATTTGAAAAATAACAAGCTGAGGGGGATAATAACAAAATGCATTCATGAGTTCAAAACAGAGAGGCGAATTATCTCTAAGGAAATGGACAGGCAATGGAGGGAACTAGGTAGATATATAAAAATGTTGCTATTATGGCTTCTGTTATTATCATACTACTGGATAGGGAGGCCATAAAATAATGCTTGATTTGAGATTTGCAGATTGGAACTGAACTCATTCAACCATTTTAGGTGTTTGGTTTTGATGATTTCATTGACGAAAAAAAATCAGTACAGTGATACCTCGTCTTACGAACGCCTCTTCATACGAACTTTTTGTGATACGAACCCGGGGTTTAAGATTTGTTTGCCTCGTCTTAACAACCATTTTCACCTAATGAACCTGAGGCCGGGTTCGTGCATTCTCTTACTGCGTGTGCGCTCCCTTACTGCCGCAGGGATTTCCTTTCCTTGTGACTGCCGCCCCGCCTCTGGACTGCCAACGCTGACTGTTGCCGGTGGAAGCGTCTGGGATTTCCCATTTGCTTGTGGCAGCAGCCCGGAGGCGGAGAATCATGGCTGTAGCAAGGACCAGTGCTTCAGCCTCAGACAAGGCTCCCTGGCTCTCACTCCGTGCCTGGCACCCACTTCCTCCGGGGGAGTCCCTTCAAGGTGCCCAAAGCAGCGGGCTTTAATTCCTCCTACCTTCCATCCCCGCAGACCCTTCCTGATGCCTCCCTGCCAACTGCCGAGAAAGAAAGAGAGCAGAAGGACACCCGTGAGGAACTAGAAGGATGCCTGTGGGGCTGGGTAGGGAGAGCTGGGCAGAGGAAGGCGCAAGGCAGGTTTTATCCCCAGCCTTGCTCCCAAAGGCCAGACCGCAAAGCGAGCGTCAGTCACCATGGTCTTTTGGGGGGCGCTCTGTCATAGAGATCTCCAGGTTTTGGCCACTGAAGGCTTCAGCGCACAAAAGCCGAGGACAGGTGCTCCCTTCTTGGGAGAGGGACTTGGACCGAATGACCCTCCGTTGGAGTTTTTGCCTGTCCATGGTGAGAAACTGGGGCTACGGCAGGAAATGTGCCGCCGCAGCCGCGCTCTGGCTTCCCACAACCGCAGTTCGAAATCCCTTCTGCCTTGGTGGGGTTTTTTGCCTGTCACCGCAAGATTCCCCCGGTGGCAAGCAAGGCTTGATGTCCTGACTCCCAAGGAGCTTGTTTGCCCACCAGTCCTGAAATTGCTTTGCAAGGAAATGAGGCAATGATGTCACTGACATTTCCCCGATTCTCCCGTTTTGACGCGCTCTTGAGATTGAAGGCAGGTTTGGGGTTTTTGCCTTGGGAAGGTGGGGAAAAAATGCAAGCGGGCCCAGAGAGGGGCGCAAAACTGCCTTCGGGATGATGGAGGACCGGTTCTCTAGCTACCGCAACCTCTATGACACTTCCTCACTTCTGCAGTTCTGCAATGGCAAGGGGAGGAAAAGTCCAAGGCGTGTGCATGCTCGGAGGGAGAACCTAAGAACTTCAGATTTATGCCCAGTGAAAGATGGGGCTGACTTGGAAAATGGGATGGATGTGCCGGAGAAGCTGGCAAGGAGAACCGTCCGTCCCCCATCTGCCCGCCAAGCTCCCAGCTTTGCTACGGGGAGAAAGGTTGGGGCTTTTTTCAGGGCTTTCTCTGTGTGTGTGTTGTTCGTTAGTTTCAGTTGAAGGGGAGAAACGAGAATTTGGCTTTACCAGCAGCCTGATCTTATTTCTGCCTGGCCGAAAGAAACGTTGGGTGGTTTAGTTATTAGCTTCATGAGGAGAGGGAAAGAGCGAGAGCTGTGCCTGCCTGCCTGCCTGCGAAGACTTTTCCCACTGTAGGGTTGCAGATAGAGCAGTGTTTCCCAACCGGTGTGCCGCGGCACACTGGTGTGCCGCGAGACATGGTCAGGTGTGCCGCGAAGAAATAAGCTCAGCTTCTGGTCTCGCAACTTTTTGCAAAGAGAAAAAAGTTGTGAGACCGGAAGCTGAGCTTGCTTCTTTGCACCTTCCAAGTTTTCCAGCAGCTGCGGCGCCCCGCCCGGCTGGAGCTTCCCTGTCAGCAGGTGAGCTTTGGGGCTTGGTGGGAGGGCAGCAGCAGTGCGGCGCGCAGCGGGAGGTTGATGGTGGCGGCAGTGGCAGCGGGCAGGAGCCATGCCGTGGGGCGGTGGCAGGGTGGTCCCTCTCTCTCTCCCCCTCTCTTGCTTTCTCTTTCTCTCCCCCCTCTCTCCCTCTCTCTTTCGCCCAGTAGCCCTGGGGCGACGTCAGAGTGATCAGCTGTGAGGCGGAGCTACGGAACAGAGGAACAGAGGCACCGACGGCGGCGGATGGAAATGCTGGAATTGCGTGGCTGGCACTTGCCTGCTGGCTGGACCAGGACGGAGGATCAAGCTCCACGTCCATGCCCAGCGCAACGCCAGAAATGTACGGCGTCTAGCCACCGCCGTCTGTGCCTCCGTTCTGGAGCTCCGCTTCACAGCTGATCACCCTGCCGTCGCCCCACGGCTACTGGAAGAAAGAGAGAGGGAGAGAGGGGGGAGAGAAAGAGAAAGCAAGAGAGGGAGAGAGAGAAACAGAGAGGAAGAGAGGGGGGGAGAGAAAGAGAGAGAAAGAGATAGCAAGAGAGGGAGAGAGAGAAAGAGAGGGGGGATAGAAAGAGAGAGAAAGAGATAGCAAGAGAGGGAGAGAGAGAAGGAGAGAGGGAGAGAGGGGTAGAGAAAGAGATAGCAAGAGAGGGAGAGAGAGAGAGGGAGAGGGGGGAGAGAAAGGAGAGAGAGGGGGTAGAGAAAGAGAGAAAGCAAAAGAGAGATAGCAAGAGAGAGGGGGTAGAGAAAGAGAGAAAGCAAAAGAGAGAGAGAGAGAAAGAGAGAAAGCAAGAGAGAGAGAGAAAGAGGGGGGAAGGAGGGTGAGGGAAAGACAGAGAGAGGGAAGGAGGGCAAAAAAGAGAGGAAGGAAGGGAGAAACAAAGAGAGATGGAGAGAGAGGGGAAAGAAAGAGGAGGGAAGGGAGAGAGAGAGAGAGAGAAAGAGGGAGAGAGAAAAATAGAGCGAAAGGGAGGAAGAGAGATATTTTTTGTCCAAACTTTTTTTTACACACACACACACGCCCCCCCGCCCCCGCTCAATGTTCCCCAGGATTTTGTAAATGTGAATAATGTGCCGCGGCTCAAAAAAGGTTGGGAAACACTGAGATAGAGGATCGTGAAGATTTATGGAAAAGAAAATTAAAAAATAAATAAATAAAACCCCAACAGCTTCACCTTGTGTGTGTGTACGGAGGGGGGGGAGCAGTTTTCTATTTCTTAAGTTTAACTTCTTAGGACCCTCCCCGCAATTGAACGCTGGCTTGTGATTGACGTGTTCCCCTCATTATCCAAACTAAGCCGGGAGAATCGTGGAAACGCAGGCAGGCGGGGGGGGGGGCAGGGTCCCTGGTATCTTTTTTCTCCAGCCTCCCGGCTTCTTTTGGACTCCCACTGGCAGAAATGAATGGGGCAGCCCAAGCGAAAAGGGTTGGTGTCATTTCTATAACTCGAGTGGAAAATGGGGCTGCCTCTCCAGGTCTTGTGGTAGTGGTGGAGTTAGGCATTATAAAAGTCACCTGTTGTCTAAAAAAAGCGAAGTTGAGAAGGGTGACGCTACTCTTCACCACTTACAAGAAAGAAGAGGCTCGTTTTCCCTACTCTTGGCATTGAATGGGAGGTGAGAGGGTCACCGTCCATTTCTTTCTGGCAGTAGCCAAGCTTGTGGGAGCTTGAATTGCACCCTTGGAAGGGTGATTGCAATAAATAATATCTGGGATTTCCTGGCAGATTAAAAGAGGTAAACCTCACCGGCACTCAGCCTTGAACCACGCTTCTTCCACTCGACACCAAAGCACGGCTAAGAGGATTGTGGTACATGGTGATCCGAAGGCTCTTTGTTCCACAAATAGGGGTGCGCTTTATCTTTTAAGGAGCTCCCCCCTCCTTCTGTAAGGGGAAAGGGTCAAAATAGCCAATGTGACTTTTTTTTTAAGAGGGAACTTGTGGGAGATTTTTTGGAATGGGCTCTTCTGTGCTCCCTCCACCAAGGGGAAAAAAGAAAGAAAGAAGGCAATGCCCTTCTTTTGGATAACTGCAGAGTTACCCCAGAGACAAAAAAACCCCACTGTTCCAAAGCAAACCGAAGTGAGAGTTGAGTCACAAAACTGAGTCCGGAGCCCTGTTCCCTTCAGCAAAGACAAGAGAGCCGGTGGTTTTAAACCTTCACATTTTTTTCCCACCTTCCCAATGCAAAACCCCCCAACCTCAAGAGCGCATCAAAACACAGCTCTCCGGGAGAATCGGGGAAATGCCACGGACATTGTTGCCTCTTTTCCTTGCAAGGTGATTTCAGTACTGGGAAGATGGGCGAACGAGCTCCTTGGGAGTCAGGACATCGAGCCTTGCTTGCCACCGGGGGAATCTCGCGGCGACAGGCAAAAAACCCATCAAGACACAAGGGATTTCAGACTGTGGTCTTGGAAAGCCAGAGCACGGCGGTGGTGGCAGCACATTTCCTGCCGTAGCCCTGGTTTCTCACCATGGATCGGCAAAAACACCAATGGGGGGGGGGGGTCGTTCGGTCCAAGCCCCTCTCCCCAGAATGGAGCACCCGTCCTCAGCTTTTGTGCGCTGAAGCCTTCAGTAGCCAAAACTTGGAGACCTCTGTGACGGAGCGCTCCCCAAAAGACCGTGGTGACTCTGACGCTCGCTTTGCGGTCTGGCCTTCAGAAGCAAGGCTGGGGATAAACCCTGACTTGCGCCCTCCTCTTCCTCTGCCCAGGTCTCCCCACCCAGCCCCATGGGCATCCTTCTAGTTCCTGATGGGGGTCCTTCTGCTCTCTTCTTCTTCCTTGGTGGTTGGCAGGGAGGCATCGGGAAGGGTCCACGGGGATGGAAGGTAGGAAGAATTAAAGTCTGCTGCTTTGGGCACCTTGAAGGGACTCCCCCGGATTCCTCTTTGCCTGCTGACGCCCCAAAAACTTTCAAGGAGGGTGGAAGCCCCAGCTTCCTGCCCATGTCAATCCACCCATGAGGCTCCCTCCAGGCAGCCTCCGCTGTTTCCCCCACTACCACCTCCACCCACCACCAAATAAGGATCAGAATACCGGCGGTAATAAGGCAAAAGGGGTGAGTTTTCAGATGGGCTTGCACGCATTATTCACTTTTACGTTGATTCCTATGGGAAACATTGTTTCATCTTACGAACTTTTCTTCTTACAAACCTCATCACCGAACGAATTCACGTTCATAAGACAAGGTATCACTGTACTAGATAAACATAGCTTAATGTCATCAGCAGAGAAAGTGGATTAAATGTTTTAATAAAGGGCAAAGATGAGATGGTCGGATATATTCAAATGACATTTTTATGTGTTAATTATATTCACAATTCAAATTGCTTTTCTGGAAATATATACTGAACTTTGTTTCAGTGAAATTGAGTATTTCTTGTAAGAAAAATTAGTCTGGGAGCATTTTGGAGGGAAAAACCCTCTGCATGAGGAAACCTGGTTGAAAATGGAATGTGAAATACTAAATATATTTTACATCTATTTTTAAAAGAATATTGTAGAAAGAACTAATTCAGCCATTTTATACTAAATTTATACGATGCAGCATCAACTCTGGACAGGTACCATCTTGGAAGGGCACATTCTTTGAGTTGGGATTGCTGTTTACAGCATTTGCTGTAGGTCCAGACAGTCCTCATTTGTTTTTTCCCTTTCTCTGGTTTTGTCTCCTCCTCCTCTTGTCCTCATGGTGGCCTTCCCCTCCCCTCTTGTTGCCTCCTGTTTCTTTCCCACTCATGGCAAAATATTTCTTTCTTTTTTAACGCTGGTTACTTATCGAGGAAAGGCATCTCCTAGTGTTTCCATTCCCTTGCCGGCCGTTTTCTCTCGGCATATCCTTACGGAGGCAAACAGATGAACGTCTCTTTCCCCATTTCTTTCTCTCTCTTGTGTCCGTGTGATCTCCTTCACTCCTAACGCGTACGATCCGGTTTCAGCCCAGCCGAAAGGCGCGCTGGGTTATACAATTCCCCGAGTTGCCTTCTCTAACTCGGGTTGCTGCTGAACGCACCGAAGTCTGCGGAGCCCCCACTTGCTGTGCGCTCGTTAGAGGAGCGTTCCCGCCGGCCCGCCCACCCACTCACCCACCCACCGCTCCCTCCTAGCATTACAAGCGCTTCTCTCTCTTTCCACTCCCTCCACAAAAGTCAGCGTCTCGATTTTCCCGCATTTTCATCTCGGCGCTAAATTGTAAAGAAGGGTTTCTCCCCCCCCACACCTCTTTTTGCAGCCGCCACCGCCAGCACCAGCCTCACTGGCCCCGCTACTGCTGCCGCCACCACCATCATCTCCCTCCTCCTCTGCTTCTCTCCTTTTGGCAACACCAGGACGTCCGACGTGGTGGTTGTAGGGGTAGCGGTGCCGCCGGTGCTGCCGTGCGGTTGCGAGTGGACGGGGGTCGCTTTTGACTACTCCCGTTTTTTCAAGGTGCCTCTCAAAGCGCGAGCGGGATCGAGCTGAGAGCCTGCGGAGAGGCTGAAAGGCAGCGAGGAGTTACGATGAGCGCACGAGGTGACGGAGCCGGGCAACCTTCAACTTCTTCTGCGGTTGCCAGAGAACAACCTGCCGCCGCCGAACCGCCGAAGAGGGGACGAGGGAGACCCAGGAAACAGCCACAAGTCAGTACTTCCTCTAGCTGCCCTAGACCAGAGCGGAGAGATGGGAGACTCGGGCGCGCACGTGCCTTGCAAGCTCCACGACATTGGTGGTGTGGGCTGGTAGATGTAAAAGCTTTGTGGCGGCCACGCGAGTTTTTTTTTTTGCTCGCTAGCAACTGTAACGAAGCGACTCGGACCTGCAAATCCCACCGGCAAGGGAAAGGAGTGTGCGTGCGTGTGTGTGTGTGTGGTGAGAGAGAGAGAGAGAGAGGGCGCGCGTGTGAAAGGGAAAAATGTGCGAGGGAGCGCGCGCGTTTGTTTCTTTTGAACTGCAAAAACTTATCTGTGCCTTTATTGTGTGGTTTTTAACTCGGCTCCGTTCCCACCAACCAGCGTTCGCGGGCCACTTTCGAGCAAAGTTTAAATCTGAGACTGCAAGCATACTGAAAGGAAGAATGGGAGCCAGGGCTGTCGTCTTCGCTACGTCTCAATCTTTGTGCCATGTGTCTAGCTCGTCTCGCAGTGGCTGCTGCCACCTCTGGTCCCATCTGACTTCACCCCCTCCCATCGTGGCCGGGAGGGTGGGGGTCAGACTCCCCAATTATGTGGTTCAAATGGGGAGCCATTATTGGCTGCGTGTTTGCTTTGCATTTTATAGAATTATTTAACTTCCTCGAGGTTTAGTCTGGTCTCCCCTCCCCCCAACTGATTGCTCTGTGTGGGTGCTTCGGAGTTTAGGGCTCGTGGAACATTTCAGTCCTGGACATTTCCTTCCCCCACCCCCCACGAAGTGAAATCCATAATTACTGTGTGGTACATTTGGCAAAGTAAACAGGCTACGAGGATACCCGGGTCGTCCTACTCCCTTCAAGTCCTCTGGAGAGAGATTCTCTGCGGATGCAACCAATTAAGGTTGCTGTTGTAGCGCTGCCTAGCCGCATGGAGAACTTTTTCTGTTGTTTGGGTTGGTTTCCATTTCCTCCGAAGCAGCTATCAGCAGTAGGAGTTGCCTACTAAGTACATTTAAAGCTGACTTCCGCGGCATATTTTTTTTCATTCATTAGCATCAAACCACTTCCTGATCCGAAACCTGAAATGTAAAATACCTCGAAGTGTGTGTGTGGGGGTCCCTTAAATGTGCGGGGGTGTTGGATAATCATTAACTAGGACTTCACACCCTACTTTTCACATCCCCAACAACAAAACAAATATTTTTGAGAAAGGACAGTATAAACACACACCCACACACCCTTATATTACCTTTGTTAAACTGTGGTGGTTTCAGTATTCCCTTTCCTCAGTTTTAGCAAAATTTCCACTCATTGCCAGTTTATTTTTGAAAGAAGTGTATGGTATTGGAAGATTCTTGTTTGAAAATGGAATACTTTATGAAATACACTATACTCAAGGGGAAAAAAGCTTATCTCCCAGTCAGTGATGAACTTTATAAAAATCTGGCTTGATTTTTTAAAAAAAAATTATGTCAGTTATAGTGGAGTGAAATTCTATGCATACCTACCCAGAAGTAAGCCTCACTGAATGCTGGGTTTTAGTCCTAGGTAAGCATGTATAGGATTAGAGACTTAATTTCTATTGCAACCTAAAGAATGCAGCAGAATTTTAAGATCCATTCACAACTGCACTTAATTAGTTGAACTTCATCCTGTAATCCAAATAAAATGTTTGATATTTGAAAGTGGATGCCCCCCCCCCTTTAGTCCATATGATTTTATATACTCTGAATCTCAGTCACGCTATAAACTTTAAATTGTTTTCTCATTAGGCCAGAACATGCAGAGCCCCCACATACTGTATAATACTGTATATAGATTCCATTAAGCTAGACAAAGTGGATTGTAAACTGCAGAACAAAGCAAAGCACATTTTGGTAACTTTCATAACAAGAGAAAAAAAATATGCTCTAAAGATTCTAAGGTTGGAATCCCAGTCTCAAGTGATTACAAATGTATATTTAATAATTATCATGTGAATGGAAAGAGCCTCCACTGATTTGAATGACAAAACATAATCTTATTAGGGTGCATTTGGTTGGGAAAATATATCTCTGCTATAATATCTGACATAATTTTTCAGTGTTTTTCTATGGAGGTCAAGCTGCTATGGAGAAACATTTTAATGCAGATAAACATATACTGTTATTTCACTGCTTAACATTATCTTTCTTAAGTTGAGTCACTGTTGACATAAAACAAGTGTGATGTGTATTTTGCATTCTGTTGTTTGTATTTAGATTTCTGTTGAGTTTTTGGGGACAACAGTGTTTGTTCTGTTTTTAGGAACCTACAGGAGAGCCATCTCCCAAAAGACCAAGAGGAAGGCCTAAAGGAAGCAAAAACAAGAGTCCATCTAAAGCAGCTCAGAAGGTGAGAGCAGTCTGGAACAAAATATTTGCTGTTTAGCTATTGTCTAAACAGTTTCATGTTTAACCTTTGAACTGTGCAGAATTTGGACCATTTTAATAATATTTCAGGCAGGAATGTTGGAGGAGGATCTTGGACATATGAGAAGCAGTCCTCCCCGCCCCTCATAGCTTCTACTTAAGTTTAGTTTATTTTCTAAATTCAGGATTTCACTATATATGAACTCTGTGTTTACTACTGTTAAATAAATTCTGAAAATTTTTAATATACTTAGGCAAAGTATTACTCTAATGTTTTGTTAACTATATAACTAAGTATATGCTTGATTATTGATGGATATCAAAATAAATGTTTATATATTCATTATCATCATCATTAGACATCAGAGTGGTAGTCTATATTCCCTGTTTGACTTAGGAAGTATATTTTGGAGAGGGAGAAAACACCACATTTTGAACAATTGCTATGTTCTGAATATTGTCAAGGGAAGGAAGCATGAATTGACAAGTTCGTTGAAGTAATCCATTTTGTCTCCAGACTATTTTTTAGTTATTTAATAGATTCTAAGTCATGGACATATGCAGAGCATAGTGTTTTACAGTTTCTTTATAAGAATACTGCTGACCTCAATTTTGAGTAATTTTGAAATATCATGAATCAGTGGTTTTCATTTACAAATCCATCAAAAACAAACACACACACATACTGTTGTTGTTGTTATATAGATGTGATATTCTCCTAATTAAAACTTGTTCTAATATACGCACATTAGTTTTGATATTGTTAATGTGATATTATGAATTATCATAACAATCTATGATAAATGTTTTTTTAAATTAAAATTAGGGACTGAGTTTTTTTATCTTTGTTATCTCCTTTGAGTTTCAATACATAAAACTTTATTCTTTTTCCTTTGCCTCATCCCCCTTTCCTCCCTATTTTTGAAAATGGAATGTGAAATACTAAATATATTTTACATCTATTTTTAAAAGAATATTGTAGAAAGAGTGCAGATGAGCACTTCATAAATAATCTGTAACTTTAATTCCCCAAAGAGATTGCAAATAAAGTGATATTCTAGGATTTTATAAAATTAAAGATGGCATCAAGGGAAATGAATAGGTTTCATAATCTTGAAGTCATCCAATAAAATATATAGAAGGCAATATAAGACAAGCAATGATTAGACAGTGATGTTTCCTCTAACAAGAGGTAGTAGGGACTATTAATGGGAATAGCTTTAATGAAAAATTAAATCAGCCTTCTTTATTTCTTCCCAGAATTTCACGACCATTGTCTTGCAGGCTGGGAACAGATATTCCACACCTATGGAGGGCATGATGTGGGAAAAGAATCCCTGCCTTCTAGGATTTCCCAGATATCTCATGACAATTTCTGGAAGTTTTCACATTCTGCTATAGGCTTTCCTTAGGTCCATAGCTGGCCACTGTGGAAACAGAAAATTGAACTATATAAATATACAAATCTTGCTGAGCTGAAATGTAAAGGACCTTGCCCATTATGCTTGTACATTGTGATGGTTGTAATTTGGGTCATCCACACGATGGATTCAATTTTATGACTTTTTTTGTCTGATGATTTCTAAGTAAGTAAATCAGTGGTTTGCTATGGGTTTGAGAAAAACTGGAAGTAAATGTCATTTTTGGGTAAAAGTGCTGTAAAATGTGGTCATATGATCTCAGGATGTTACAAATAGCCGTAAATGTAGATCAGTCATCAAGCACCCTTTGAAATCAGATTGTAAGTATCCCTGGGGAGGTCTGTCATAACTTAAATAATCATTAAGTATCTGCTTGTATGTCAAAATTATCACTAGTGTGTTTGATTTTGGTTCAGTGTGATGTGTGAAATCATTCTCTGATTTTGTGCATTACTGATGGCTTAGTGATATTTTTAATACCCATATATAATAGTTTATTCAACAAACCTCAGAAATTTAAATAATAATTTAACATGATAAGTGAACCCTATCAGTGAATCTGTTACTCACAAAACTTACACTTTTAGTCTTTGTATTAAGCAGTTATCATGTTTATAGCAAGCAATATTTGAGATAATCAACTCTCAGGGTGATCTTAACTATTGATTCTATTGAATTCAATTTGAAGAACAAATAGGTTTAGGATTGTGCATATACAAAAAAGTTAATATATTTATATGATTATTTTATAATGTTAAATTTATTTAGAATAAATTAGGGGTTTATTAGGAAATGTTCACAAAGGAATGGCTATATTTTTGTTCATAATTCAGAGATAATATTCTTAAAAATGTTGATTGTTTTAAAAATAGAATACTTTTACTTTGCAGATATTACCAGTTTTATGTTAAAATATACCATTTACTAGGTGTTGTGGTTCTGTGAAACACAGGAGTTGTATAATGGTTGTTGCATAAGACACTGCTTTACTTTCAACTTACAATGATTGAAAAAGATTATGTGCAAGAAGTTTTAAATGGATTCTGCCCATAATATTTAGATTTTCAAAAATATTCCAAAATATATCTTCCAAAATATATCCTGTAGTAATTATTGACTTTACAGAAGTGACTATAGGTTAAGTTTTTCTTTATGTAGGTTAAATATCTAAATAAAAGAACTACTTGCCTATTTTTTGAAGAATCTTTTCTAAGATGTAGATAATTAATTTTATATATGCTTGGTTCTATTGGGTAAACAGATTTGTTTTTATAAAAGTATATTCATACTAATTCAGTTTCTTTGCTCCAGTGGGAAATCTGTATATATGTATTGTTTAAATAATTTATATTGTGTCTCTCCATTGCTAAAGCACCTAATAAAACATATTTTAAAGTATAAAAGATAAAGTATAAAAGTATATAAAGGTGTATAAATCATAGAAGTGCTTTATCCTTTTGGACCTTTAAGAATTATAACGCACTTTGCAATTTCAGTGTACACAAAGTAACATAATGTGCAGTATTAAATTATTAGGAAAATATATTATTGTTAATTGTAATTATGCTTTACATTGGTCTGAGATATCGCTATTAAATAATTTAAACACACACACACACAAATACACAGAGACTCAGACATCTTTCTTTCAAACCTACATTGGAAAGCAGGAGTTGTCACAACAACTAAAATTATTTTATCATAAAAGTGGATTCTGTAGGTAATGAAATGTTGCTAAAATTTATGACAAATAATAGGTGGGCTCTTTTTCAAAGTAAAGCAATTGAAATGTATTACAGTGATCTCTCGATTAGCGCGGGGGTTACGTTCCAAGACCTCCCGCGCTAATCGATTTCCGCGTTATAGTGGTGCGGAAGTAAAAAACACATGCGCGCCATTTTTTTTCATGGCCGCACATGCGCAGATGGTGGAGTTTGCGTGTGGGCGGCGGGGAAGACCAAGGGAAGGTTCCTTCAGCCACCCAACAGCTGATCTGCTCCGCAGCGCGGAAGCAGCAAGGAGCCGAAGATGGGGTAAAGGCAAAGGGGAAACCCCATCTTCGGCTCCTCGCTGCTGCCGCGCTGCGGAGCGGATCAGGTGTTGGGCGGCTGAAGGAACCTTCCCTTGGTCTTCCCGCCGCCCAGGCAAAGGGGAAACCCCAAGATCGCTTGCCGCTTGCCGCTTGCCGTATTGCAGCTTGGAGCTTTGCTTCGCCTCCTTCGCTGCAATACGGCAAGCGGCAAGCGATCTTGGGGTTTCCCCTTTGCCTGGGCGGTGCTGGGGCCATGCGGAGCCGCTCATCTAGGGGGGCGTGGACCGGCAAGGTGCCCTCCGCTCTCTCTCTTTCTCCCCCTGTTACCGGTGTGGTATAAGAGAGAGAAAGAAAGAGAAAGGAGGGCGACTTGCCAGTCCACGCCCCCCTGGATGAGCGGCCCCGCATGGCCCCAGCGCCGGACTCCGCCGTTGCCTCCGCCCTTGTTCGGCTCTGCAGCTCCACCCCCTCCTCGGTGTCCCCGGCACCCAGCGTCCCCACGCCGCCTCCACCTCCCGGTAATGCGCCCGACCTCTGCCTCTCTCTTTCTCTGCCTCTCTCTTTCTCTCTCATATACCACGCCGGCAACAGGGAGAGAAAGAGAGAGATAACTTATTTTTTAATTAATATTTTTTGAAAAACCGCGTTGCAGCGTTTCGCGCTAATCGAGACCGTGCTAATCGAGGGATCACTGTATAAGTATTATTCAGACAGGCAAATAAAGAAGCTCATGAATAATTGACAAGATTTTCTGTTGTGAACTTTTACAGTTCATAATTAAATCTCTCTCTCTTTATATATATATATATATATATTTGTTTTCGTAAATTTTCACGGGTATATGTATGTAGATTGTTCTGAGTTCGGGTTTTGCCCTGTGTAATGTTTTGCATGTCTAGACATACACAGGGCAAAACCCGAACTCAGAACAATCTACATATATATATATATATATATATATATATATATATATGTGTGTGTGTGTGTGTGTCACATGTTTTTTCAACAAAAATGTATATATGTATGTATGTATGTGTGTATGTGTATAATATATATACATACATATATATGTCACATGTTTTTTTGCTGAATTTGAAAATTCAGGGATATATGATAGTTATGTGTGAATGATGTAATTTTAGGAAAAAAATCCATTAAATCTATTGGGAAAGTCCTGGAATGTTCAATGATGTATATTGCTACATTTTTTAAAAACTTACACAGCTTCTGGTAGACTTACAGATCTGGCCTGGGAGGCATTTAAAACAAATTGAGCTTGTTAGGAAATTAGTAGTGTGAAACTTGACAATACTTAAAATGCTGCAGGATCTAATGAGTAGCTTGTTTCATGTCTGCTGCTCAAATTCCAGGGAATAGCCCATAAAAACAGTAATATAAAACCCACAACTAAATGAATGTATAATTAACAGAGCTTTCTAAAACAATAGCAGCATTATTAACTCTTTTAAAGTTTTAAATTCACAAGGAATCTAATAAGAGGTAAAACAAGAAAGATAGGAAGCAGGATAGCACTGTTCTAATTCAGATGTTTCTGTCACTGAACAAATTGTTACGTTGCTGTTTGAAAATGGATTTTTTAAATATTTGAGGAAAATTGTTTAATAGCTTTTAAGAGAAGGGTAGATATGGGTCATAGTTTAGATTTTTAGATGTATAGTTCATATTCTTTGTTTATATTTGATAAAATACAGTTGATTTTTTTCTTTAGAATGAAATATACATTTGGGCTATTGTGTTATAAATTGTTTTTGGAAGCGAGTTCACATATATTAAATAGGACTTAAGTACATATTAGATGAAATGACAAAATCCAATTAAAATTGTAGTTTTTTAGAAAATAAGTTGCTTATTAACTGTCAGAAAAAATAAATCTGTTTTGAGAAAAAAATTAGAAAAATGGACATATGTCTCTGAAATGTGCATATGCCCTTTATTCACCAATCAATTAAAACAAACAGCCTAAACTCTGTGAATATCACCAGCATTGTCTTTTCCATTCTTCAGACAGTATCATCCAGAAACTGAGGAAGAAGCCTAATTTGCAAACATATATCACATCTGTATGTAGACTGTCATTTATTTATACTTGGGCCAGGAAAAGAAACCAAACTGATCCTTTGTGGCCAAATTTGACTGAAGAAAGATGCAGGGTTTTAGCTACTCCAGCTATTTTTTTAAAAAAAATATTAGAAATGTGATTTCTCTCTCCCCTCCCACTTCTAGAGCTATATTTGTTATCCTGCTTCCTTTACTTCCAAAGTGGCTGTAATTTATGGCTTATGCAGGATAATTCTTGAGGTGCTATGCAGATATTAATTCTTCCTTACTAAACAATACTTAATCTTGAATATGCTCTAAAATGACATCATACTATAGTTATGACCATATTGGTAAATAGAAAATGGTGGAATTTGGCACATAGTAAAACAAGAAACAGTATTACATTGGCATAGTTCATAACCATATTCACATGCTGGTGATAGTTATTAAAAACAATCAGAAATGTAATCAACTTGTGTCAGTGATTTGATTTCTTTAGCATGTGCTGATTTGTATGAAAATCAGCACATTTGCTGATTTTTGCTCCGTTCCAGCTTGGCTGTTGGTAGTCTGTTGGTAGTGCTATTGTGCTACTCTTTTCTTAGGTATAGGCTTATGAGTAATAGGCAGATTTTTTTTTAATAAACAGAATACTGTAAACCTCTTACCATGATTCTGAAGCTTAAAGCTGAATGTCAGTGGAACTGCCTCATGCAAAATATTTTCATGTGGTCATCCTACTGACTACAGAGTAATGCAGGATTCAAAATGGTAAACTAGGTGGTAAATGCTGCCAGGCTTGGGGCCACTAGACGTTAACCTTCTGGGCAACGAACACAATATATATCTGTTGTTTGAATGGGAATGAGTGATTTTTAATGTTACTGGGACTTTTAGTTTAATTAATTTAAATTAATTGGATTTAGGATGTTTATATTGTTTCTTTTATATGTTGTAAGCTTCCCTGGGACTTCCACAGCTTGCAACAAAGAAAGCATTTTGTAGCAACATGTAACAACGCGGCTCAGGTTTCCCTTTTTTAAAGGGCTCAGGTTTTGGGAGGTGTGGCTTTCACAGCCGTTTGTACATTTCCGCGCACGGCTTAACCAATTATTTTATACTATCTACAAATTTGAATAATGATTGATACCCCTGTAACCATGGATACAGAACACCCCTCCCCTCATAGAACAACCTGTCAATCGTTCAGCCAGGTGACATAATCGTCCAATCAGATCAGACGCTGCCGTTCCCGGCTGGACCTGCGCAGTTCAGTTGTTCCTTTGATGTCCGCTGGGGAGATCGGCTTGCTGCCCGCTCCACGGCTCTCTGCAGGCCCGGCTGACGCAGCCTGTGCCAGAGAGTTCAGTGTCGAGTGAGCAGTACCAACACTGGCCTCCTGGAGCTTGCTGCTCCCTTTGCTGGAGCTCCGCGGTGGCAAAGGTAGGACATCTCAGTTTCCTTGGTTTCGCTGGGTGTCGCTGTTTCCTGCGAGAATTGGAGAGTTAATGCCTTTATCTCCTGTATATTGGTAATTGTTTCTTTCTAGTCTTTGTCGGAGGTGGTCGATGTGCCTCCTCCACTCTCGTCCATTGTCTAATGTAACCGTGTATGTTTTTATGCCCTTCCTAAGTATAATTGTTCCCGGTTGCCAGTTCTGGCCCCCATCAAAGTTTCTCGCGTAACCTTTGTCCCCATGTTACACCAACACTCTGCAGTCTGCATTGGTTGCCGATCGGTTTCCGGTCACAATTGTTATGACCTATAAAGCCCTTCATGGCATCGGACCAGAATATCTCCGGGACCGTCTTCTGCCGCACGAATCCCAGCGACCAGTTAGGTTCCACAGAGTTGGCCTTCTCCGGGTCCCGTCGACTAAACAATGTAGTTTGGCGGGACTCAGGGGAAGAACCTTCTCTGTGGCGGCCACGACCCTCTGCAACCAACTCCCCCCGGATATCAGAGTTGCCCCCACCCTCCTTGCCTTTCATAAGCTTCTTAAAACCCACCTTTGTCGTCAGGCATGGGGGAATTGAGATATTCTCTTCTCCACAGGTTTATAAAATTTATGCATGGTATGTCTGTATGTATGATTGGTTCTTTAAATTGGGGTTTTTAAAATTACTTTTAATATTAGATTTGTTTACATTGTCTTTTTACTGTTGTTAGCCGCCCCGAGTCTGCAGAAAGGGGCGGCATACAAATCAATCAATCAATCAATCAATCAATCAATCAATCAATCAAATAAATAAATAAATAATTAAATAAATGCTCTTTCTGGGTCTTTTAAAATCCTTTCTGTTGGTGTTAAATATATTGGATTGACACGATCCAGGCTGGATCTAAGTTTCCTGCCCATGAGTAGTTCAGCTGGGCTTTTATTGGTTGTTACACTGGGTGTGATATGTTGCAACAGTAAGAACTGGTCAATTTTATTTTGCCAATCCCTCCCCTGTAACTCGGCTGAGGGCTTCTTTGGTAGTTCTTACTATCCGTTCTGCTTGGCAGCTGGCGAGAAGGGGAGTGTCAAGGCATGCCTAATGCCTAGTTCCGCTAAAAACACTTCCATTTGCCTGGGCGTGAATTGTGGGCCATTATCGGAGACAATGACATCAGGGTAACCTCAGTGTAGAGAACAGTCTGTGCAATGCTTTTACAGTTGCTGCAGTTGTTGAATTCATCAGGATCACTTCTAGCCATTTGGAGTATGCGTCTACAACTATAAGGAAGGTCTGAGCGTGGAATGGTTCTGCAAAGTCTATGTGAAGTCTTGACCATGGTCCTCTAGGTGTTTCCCACTGAGGGCGAGGGCGAAGTCTTTGGTGGGTTTGGTCTGGACTGTTGTCACAGTGTGCATGTAGCTACCCATTTTTCAATATCCGTGTCCAGACCTGGCCACCACAGGTGACTTCTTGCTAAGGTCTTCATTTTAACCATTCCCGGATGACCCTTATGTGTGTAGAACTCTCTCTCTCAAGGTTGGTGGAATCATTACCCTTTCTCCCCATAAAATGCAATCTCTAATTATTGAGAGTTCTAGTTGTTTCTCTTTGTAGTGAGCTAATTCTTCATGGAGTGAATGTTTCTCCCACCCCTTGAGTATGAAATTAGCTAGAGTTCTTAATGCTTTGTCTTTTTGGGTTTCTCTGGCTACTTCCTCATCTGTGACAATGGGGCTATTGTCCAGCTCCATTAACAAAACATCTGCCACCGGGGTGGGGTCGCTGAGGAGTTGGGGCTCTGGGCAGTAGTTTAAAGCGTTTGCATGGCCAATTTCCTCCCCCCACCCGGTGTTTTAGTGAATAATTGTAACCAGCTAAGAAGATGGCCCATCTCGTCATTCTGGGGGAGAGAAACGCTGGAGTTGGTTTATTTTCTGCGAAAATGTCTAGCAGGAGTTTATGATCTGTTACTAGTTCAAACGCCCTGCCACAAAGGTAGTGAAATTTTTAAACTCCAGCTACAGCTGCCAGCGCCTCCTTGTCTATCTGGCTGTAATTCCTCTCTGCCCCCGACAATGTTCTTGAAAAGAATGCTATAGGAGCCTCAGTGCCATTTGGAAGCACATGGGCCAGAACTGCGCCTACCCCGTACAGTGACGTATCGCAAGTGAGTCATATAGGCAAGGATTCAGCTCCAGTTATCTTAGAAGCCGATGTCTTAGAAGAACTTGAAAGATTAAAGATAAATAAGGCAATGGGTCCAGATGGCATCCATCCCAGAGTTCTTAAAGAACTCAGATCTGTCATTGCTACCCCCCTGACTGATTTGTTTAACCAATCCCTGTTAACAGGAGATGTTCCTGAGGATTGGAGAATGGCCAGTGTTGTGCCTATCCACAAGAAGGGCAGTAGAGAAGAAGCTGGAAACTACAGGCCAGTTAGCTTGACATCAGTTGTAGTTAAAATGATGGAGACTCTACTCAAAAAGAGGATAAATCAGCATCTAAAAAACAATAACTTATTGGACCCAAATCAGCATGGCTTTACTGAAGGCAAATCGTGTCAGACTAATCTCATTGAGTTCTTTGACTATGTCACAAAGGTGTTGGATCAAGGTGGTGCCGTGGATATTGCCTATCTGGACTTTCAGCAAAGCCTTTGATACGGTTCCACATAAAGAGCTGATAGATAAATTAGTGAAGATTGGACTTAATCCCTGGATAGTTCAGTGGATTTCAAGCTGGCTGAAGCATAGACATCAGAGAGTTATTGTTAATGGCGAGTATTCTGAGCAGAGACAGGTTACAAGCGGTGTGCCACAAGGGTCTGTTCTGGGTCCTATTCTTTTTAATATGTTTGTGAGTGACATAGGGGAAGGTTTGGTAGGGAAGGTTTGCCTATTTGCCGATGACTCTAAAGTGTGCAATAGGGTTGATATTCCTGGAGGGGTCTGTAATATGGTAAATGATTTAGCGTTACTAGATAAATGGTCAAAGCAATGGAAACTGCAGTTTAATGTTTCCAAATGTAAAATAATGCACTTGGGGAAAAGGAATCCTAAATCTGAGTATTGCATTGGCAGTTCTGTGTTAGCAAAAACTTCAGAAGAGAAGGATTTAGGGGTAGTGATTTCTGACAGTCTCAAAATGGGTGAGCAGTGTGGTCGGGCAGTAGGAAAGGCAAGTAGGATGCTTGGCTGCATAGCTAGAGGTATAACAAGCAGGAAGAGGGAGATTGTGATCCCCTTATATAGAGTGCTGGTGAGACCACATTTGGAGTACTGTGTTCAGTTCTGGAGACCTCACCTACAAAAAGATATTGACAAAATTGAACGGGTCCAAAGACGGGCTACAAGAATGGTGGAAGGTCTGAAGTATAAAACGTATCAGGAAAGACTTAATGAACTCAATCTGTATAGTCTGGAAGACAGAAGGAAAAGGGGGGACATGATCGAAACATTTAAATATGTTAAAGGGTTAAATAGGGTTCAGGAGGGAAGTGTTTTTAACAGGAAAGTGAACACAAGAACAAGGGGACACAATCTGAAGTTAGTTGGGGGAAAGATCAAAGGCAACATGAGAAAGTATTATTTTACTGAAAGAGTAGTAGATCCTTGGAACAAACTTCCAGCAGACGTGGTTGGTAAATCCACAGTAACCGAATTTAAACATGCCTGGGATAAACATATATCCATTGTAAGATAAAATACAGGAAATAGTAAAAGGGCAGACTAGATGGACCATGGGGTCTTTTTCTGCCGTCAGTCTTCTATGTTTCTATGTTTCTAAGGTCGCATTGTATTGAACAACTTCACTTTTTGATGAAAGCAGGTTTTTTATTTGCTCAAATGCAAGCCTTTCCTGGTCTTCCCATTTCAGTCCACTCCTTTCTGTAACAGTCTATGGAGGGGTTCCACCACCGTGGCTTTCTGTTTAAAAAAACAGAATAGAAATTTAATAGCCCCCAAAATGCCTGTAGGTCTGTTTTGTTTTGCGGTTCCGGCGCTTCCTTTATTGCCCGCACCTTTTCCCCAGTCGGGTGAATTCCAGCGGTGTCTATTCTAAAGGCGAGGAACTCTACTCTCAGAACTCCCCAAGAACATTTATCTGCTCTCAACCGGAGACCCTGTTCTTGGATTTTTTAAAGCATGACCCTTATTCTAGATTCCAGTTGTGCTTTTGAGTCCCCTGATATTAATACGTCATCAAAATATGGGATGACGCCTGGCAGTCCGTTTAGTAGCCGCTCCATGAGGCTTTGAAAAATCCCAGGGGCTACCGACACGCCAAATTGGAGCCTCGTGCATTTAAAAGCCCCTCTATGTGTGACAATTGTCTGAGCCAATGCTGTATTTTCATCCACAGGCAATTGCTGATATGCCTGGGCTAAGTCCAATTTGGCAAAAGAATTTCTGTCTCCGAGAGAATGTAACAAATGTTGCACAATTGGTATGGGGTATGCATTGTGCTGGAGGGCTTTATTAAGAGCTGATTTGTAATCTGTGCATACCCTCAGTGATCCATCAGGCTTAATGGGGGTGACTATGGGGGTCTCCCACGGGGCGTAATCGACTGGAATTAAAATGCCCTGAGCGATGAGTTTATCGAGTTGGGCATCAAGTTTGGGCAAGATGGGCAGAGGCACACTCCTAGGCTTTAGGCGTACCGGTGGCACTTTGGGGTTTAAAGCAAATGAAATAGGAGCCCCTTTATATGTACCCAACCTCTCTGCAAATACTTCTGGGAATTCTTTAACAAAATCTGCGTCCTCGATATTGTCAATCTTTTGGACCGCCATTACTTCGATGTTCAAAGATTCCATCTATTCTCTGCCCAGCAATGTGTGTTTTGCTCTGTCTACTACAATTAGTGGCAGTTTGTGCCCCTTGTTCTTGAAGGTTTTTGGCACTACCACTTTACCGAGGATCGGAATGCCATTCCCTTGAAAGTTCCATACAATCATTGGCAGTGGGTCTAGGCTGCTCTTTTCAATTGATGGCATGTACAGTTTAATTTTATGCCAAAGCATAATGGTATATTTCGACCCTGTGTCTTATTCCATCTCACAAGGGTGGCCATTTAGTTTGACTGAGATGGAGATTTTGGTGGCCCTGTTTGGCTCGGTGTAATTTACTGTGGGGCATTGGTTACCTTGGTTTGTGTCCCTTGCGGTTCTGTCTGGTCAGCAGGAAAAAATTCTTGGCCCGTGTGGTGTTGGGCGTTTTGGCTGGTACCCGGTGGCAAAGGTTGAACGTTGGCCCCTGGGCTGTGGTGTGAAGTCGTCCTGTAGGGTGGCTCGGCAAGCTATGGCGATGTGTCCCCGTTTATTGCAGCAGAGGCAGATGGAGTCTCTGTACGGGCACCTTGCTCTTGGATGGGGCCCTCTGCAACCTTGGCACTGGATGGCTGTTCGGATGTCTTGGTTGCTCTGGATCTGGAATCTCTGGATCCAGTGGTGTCGATGCCTCTGCTGTCTCGATTTTGAGAATGTTCGTTGCCGAAGAGGTTCTTTTGACCTCGTTTGTCGCCTGTTTGGAGACTTCCACGGTTTGGGCTTGTTTTAGGACATCCTGAGTGATGTCCTCATTGGTGATCAGCTTTTCCCGTACTGATTCATTTCTCATACCCAAGATTAGGCAGTCAACTAACCTGTCTTCTGGGTATTTATATTTGCAGTTCATAAGGAGCGTTCTCAGGCTCGTGGCGAATTGGTTTATTGATTCACCTTCAGCCTGTTTTGAGCACTCAAATTTGTGGCGGTATACTCTTGGCGGCTTCATAGGTTTGAAGTGGTTTGCCAGCTTTTCGGTGATTGTGGTCCATGGGGCCGTCCACACCGCTACTGGATCCATGAGAGTTTTTGTTAGTTCGTACATGAATTTGACACAACGGTTGAGGAAGATTGCTCTCTTGACTTTGTCACTAGCAACTTCGTAGCCGGATGCCTCGAATTTCTCCATATAGGTGTCACAGGATTCTTGCTCTGGATCAAAGAATTCTGGCGCTTGAGCTACTAATTTGGGTTCCATGACTTCATCTTGGGTTCTTTACTTCCTCATCGCCACTTTTAAGTCATGAGAGAACACACAGTGGTGTGGTCAGATTCGTTTATTAGGAATCCACAGCTTGCAACAAAGAAAGCATTTTGTAGCAACATGTAACAACACACGGCTCGGGTTTTCCTTTTTTAAAGGGTTCAGGTTTTGGGAGGCGTGGCTTTCACGGCCGTTTGTACATTTCCACGCATGGCTTAACCAATTACTTTAAACTATCTACAAATAAGTAATTTAAATAATGATTGACACCCCCGTGACTATGCATACAGAACATAACTGTTGCAAGAAAGGTTGTAAAATGAGGCAAAATTCACTTAACAACAGTTTCACTTCCAACAAATTTTGGACTCAGTTGTGCTCGCAAGTCAAGGACTGTGCCTGTATTTTGCTAGTGAAATGTCTTCAGTTACACTTCAGTGGGCTTTAGCCATAAGAACTTTCTGAAGTGCTTGCTTTGATTTTTAACTACATCCTTTGTAAAGGATGACAAAAAAAATTCCCTTGAAGTTACACAGTTTGGCAATGTTAGGGAAAATGTGCAGCAATAGTTATAGGCTTTCTGTTCAAAGAAGTTTGAAATTTGGACCTTGCTTTGGTTGGCTTCAATTTCCCCCTGTGAAACTAGAATCTTTATCTTAGGATCCTACTTGAGAGTATTGAGAAAAATCTTAATTAATATCTTTGCCTGGCCAATTGCTTTGAACTCATCCTTATTTCTCTTATACAGTTATATCAAATAGTTGTATTCTAATGCTACCACTGAGAAATATACAGTACATACCATATTTTTCGGAGTATAAGACGCACTGGAGTACAAGACGCACCGGAGTACAAGACACACCTTAGTTTTTGGGGAGGAAAATAGGGAAAAGAACCTGCTTACCAGGTATTCATCTGGCTAGCGTCCTTAGTCTGGTCAGCTTTTAGAACATTATTTTCTTTCCTGGTTAAGGGCTTTAAAAAAACTTTATTCTGAGACAGTAATAATGAAAGAGCTTCAAAGCCAGTAAGAGCTGGGATCATCATTAGCATCTGGAAAGAAACAGTCGGAACAAGTAGAGCAATGGGAAAAAACTGCAGACTTAGGGCTTGGAAAACATTCTTCTTCACAGAGAGTAACAATGAAACAGCTTGCAAGCTGGTAAGAACTGGGAATATTGTTAGCACTTGGTTGGGGTTGGAGCAAGTAAAGCAATGAGGGGAAAAAATCCTACCAAGATAGGGTTTGGAAAACATTCCTCAGAGAGGGTAATAATGAAAGAGCTTGTGAGCTGGGTACATCATTAGCACCTGGTTAGGGCTGGAAAGAAACATCTGGAGCAAATAAAGCAATTACAAAACCACCCTACAAAGACAGGGTTTGGAAAACATTCTTCTTCTCCCATGCCTCTGGAAGGAGAGTCCAGCATGGGTTTAGCTCAAGTCTTATTGGTAGGACTGAGTTTTAAATTAACATAATTAACATATTAATTAGGTACCGCCCCCTTGCTGCCCCAAGAAGCCAGTTTTAAAAAACTCAGTCTAGGATAAGGACTTGAGTTTTCTCCCTCTAGGATGAGTATGGTAATAGATATTAATAAATGATTACTTTGAACCTTGTAATGTTTTCTCTTTTCTTTTACCTCAGGTTCGAGATCGGCTTGGGGTCTCTGCCCTCCGCGGGCAACATCCCCACCCTTCCTCCTTATGGGGCCTCTTCTCTCCGTGGGTACTGCCCTGAGAAGGAGCAACTGGGCTTCAAGTCCCTGACCTCCGTGGCCATACCAAGCCCTAACACCCCAGATGGGGAGGGTCCGCCCCTCCCCATTGACGGGGGCAGCAGGAGATTAAAAACACCAGTGCTGCGGCCGCTATTTCAAGCCGCTTACCAGCTGATCGCTCGTATTACAGAGAGCGGAGGACAGCGGCTCTATCTTTTGCTTGATCAGGGCCATCCTGAGGAATAACGGCCACCGCGACCGGACAGAAGAGTCCCCCGGTGTCTGGCGGCCAGGGCACCCAGCTTCTGAGGCGGCGTTCCTCGCGCCCGCCATTTTGAATCGCCCGAAGGCGCGAACGCCTCTAAATTGGCGTTTTTAAAAAGGCGCGAATCGGGCAAGTTGCCAGCGTTTCTGAGGCTCCTATTCTGTCCAGAGACTGACGCTGAAGGTCACGTGGTGCCTTGACAGCCAATGAAAGTGGAGGCTAGCTGTCAGTTTGCACAAACGTCTCATTTGCGAGTGAGATCTTCTGTGCAGGCCAGTGACTTGTTTTCTATTGGAATCACATTTGTGAGTACGCTGCCCCTTTAGTTCTTATGGCTGATCCACTTGATACCAGGGAGGAGGCCCAAACACCTAAGGCACCTTCAAAGGGGAAGGAAAAGTCTTCGGGCAAGCCCAAGAGCAAATCTTCCCAATCGGGTTCATCACTTCGTGAGGCTGAGAGAAAGATCAAAGCCCTAGAGCAACGTTTGGAAGCGGCCTTGTCCCCCCCCATCTAAGGGGGACTGACTATAAGCCCATTTCAACCACATTGAAGAGTATTTTAAGGTTTATACCATCATCAATATCAATTTTATATTAATTTATAATTTTAGCGTATATTTTATATATTTATATTTTAATGTTTTTTAGTGCTTAAATTGCTGTTAACTGTCATTTTATACTATTATTAATTTAATTGATTTTTTAACGTAATTGGGGCTCTAAGTAATGGATGACTGGGATAAACATACTTGTGGTTACGAATGGAATGACTGGTATGATTTGATGGGTGGGGGTGGGGGGGATATGGTATGGATGAGTGTATCGATAGTAGTGTGAATGATATGTCTGGCCCACCTGACGCTCGGGAGACAGGAGAGGAAGGGGCACCGATCTCTGGGGTGGCAGGGGGTTGGAATATCCCTGTGTTGCTGGGGAGAGGCAGATATGGCGGGGGCCACAGAGTTAGCTGTTCCAGGGGAACGAGGGACCGTTGCTTAATAACGGTCCCCTGTTCTGGCTCTGTGAGCCCAACCTTGGGTACTGGTGATCAGTGTAACTCTGGCCCTGGGCTCAGGTTGCTGCTGCTGAATGCCAGGTCGGTGGTTAATAAAGCTCTCCTAATCCGGGATTTGATCCTGGATGAGGAGGCCGACCTGGCATGTATTACTGAAACCTGGCTGGGCCCGGAGGGAGGTGTTCCTCTCTCTGAAATTTGCCCAGCCGGGTTTCAGATATGGCATCAACCTCGACCCCAGGGGAGGGGGGGAGGAGTGGCTATTGTAGCCAGGGAGAGCCTTTGCCTGCGTAGACTCATTGCTCCGGAAATTGCGGGTTGCGAGTCTCTCTTGATGAAGTTGGACTTAGGAGTTCAGGTGGGCTTATTTCTCACGTACCTGCCTCCCAGCTGCGTGTCAAAAGCCCTGCCTGTGCTACTCGAGGAGGTAGCCGGGTTGGCGGTAGAGTTCCCCAGACTCATTGTCTTGGGGGACTTCAATCTGCCGTCACTTGGCGAAACCTCTGGGTTGGCACAGGAGTTCATGGCCACCATGACAGCCGTGGACCTGACTCAAGTAGTTCAGGGTCCGACTCACGAGGGAGGGCACGCACCTGACATGGTATTCCTTTCTGAGCAATTGAGTAATGGTCTGAGACTAAGGGGCTTAGAAGTGTTGCCTTTGTCATGGTCAGACCATTTTCTACTACGGCTTGACTTCCTGGCTCCAATCCTCCCCCGCAGGGAGGCGGAACCAATGAAGATGTTCCGCCCCAGGCGCCTGATGGACCCAGAGGGCTTTCAGACGGCGCTTGGGGTTATTCCAGAGGCACTCGTCCACAGTTCGGCGGAGTCTCTCGCGGAGGCCTGGAACAGGGCTGCGGCGGGGGCTCTTGACCGGATTGCGCCTTTGCGACCTCTCCGTGGCGCTAGACCCCGTAGAGCCCCATGGTTCAACGAGGAGCTCCGGGAGTTGAAACGCCAAAAGAGACGTCTAGAGAAGCGATGGAGGAAGAGTAGGTCTGAATCCGATCGAACACTTGTAAGAGCTTTTATTAAGACTTACAAAGTGGCGCTCAAGGCGGCAAGATGCGCGTACCATGCTGCCTTGATTGCATCAGCGGAATCCCGCCCGGCCGCTCTGTTTAGGGTGACCCGCTCCCTTCTCAATCAGGGGGGAGTTGGGGAGCCATACAGAGTAGTGCCGAGGATTTTAACACGTTTTTCGCTGATAAAGTCGCTCGGATCCGGGCCGATCTCGACTCCAATTGTATAACAGAGTCGACTGACAATGAGTCAGTCGAGGTGACTGGGGCCCGTACTTGTCCACCTGTCTGGGAAGAGTTTGATCTGGTGACACCTGATGAAGTGGACAAGGCCATTGGAGCTGTGAGTTCCGCCACCTGTTTACTGGATCCGTGTCCCTCCTGGTTGGTTTCGGCCAGCAGGGAGGTGACGCGGAGCTGGGCCCAGGAGATTACCAACGCTTCCTTGGGGAGGGGAGTTTTTCCATCTCTCTATAAAGAAGCGCTCGTGCGCCCCCTCCTCAAGAAGCCCTCCCTGGACCCAGCTGTGCTTAACAACTATCGTCCAGTCTCCAACCTTCCCTTTATGGGGAAGGTTGTCGAGAAGGTGGTGGCGCTCCAGCTCCAGCGGTCCTTGGAAGAAGCCGATTATCTAGGTCCCCATCAGTCGGGTTTCAGGCCCGGTTACAGCACGGAAACCGCTTTGGTCGCGTTGATGGATGATCTCTGGCGGGCCCGGGACGGGTTTATCCTCTGTCCTGGTGCTCCTTGACCTCTCAGCGTCTTTCGATACCATCGACCATGGTATCCTTCTGCGCCGGCTGGAGGGGTTGGGGGTGGGAGGCACTGTTCTTCAGTGGTTCTCCTCCTACCTCTCTGGCCGGTCGCAGTCGGTGTTAGTCGGGGGTCAGAGGTCGACTCCTAGGTTTCTCCCTTGTGGGGTGCCTCAGGGGTCGGTCCTCTCCCCCCTGCTATTCAACATCTACATGAAACCGCTGGGCGAGATCATCCAAGGACATGGGGTGAGGTATCATCAATATGCGGATGATACCCAGCTCTACATCTCCACCCCATGCCCAGTCAATGAAGCGGCGGAAGTGATGTGCCGGTGCCTGGAGGCTGTTGGGGCCTGGATGGGTGTCAACAGACTCAAGCTCAACCCGGATAAGACGGAGTGGCTGTGGGTTTTGCCTCCCAAGGACAATTCCATCTGTCCGTCCATTACCCCGGGGGGGGGGAATTATTGACCCCCTCAGAGAGGGTCCGCAACTTGGGCGTCCTCCTCGATCCACAGCTCACATTAGAAAAACATCTCTCAGCTGTGGCGAGGGGGGCGTTTGCCCAGGTTCGCCTGGTGCACCAGTTGCGGCCCTATCTGGACCGGGACTCACTGCTCACAGTCACTCATGCCCTCATCACCTCGAGGTTCGACTACTGTAATGCTCTCTACATGGGGCTACCCTTGAAAAGTGTTCGGAAACTTCAGATCGTGCAGAATGCAGCTGCGAGAGCAGTCATGGGCTTACCTAGGTATGCCCATGTTTCTCCATCACTCCGCAGTCTGCATTGGCTGCCGATCAATTTCCGGTCACAATTCAAAGTGTTGGTTATGACCTTTAAAGCCCTTCATGGCACTGGACCAGAATATCTCCGAGACCGCCTACTGCCGCACGAATCCCAGCGACCGATTAGGTCCCACAGAGTGGGCCTTCTCCGGGTCCCGTCAACTAAACAATGTCGGTTGGCGGGCCCCAGGGGAAGAGCCTTCTCTGTGGCGGCACCGGCCCTCTGGAACCAACTCCCCCCGGAGATTAGGATTGCCCCTACTCTTCCTGCCTTCCGTAAACTCCTTAAAACCCACCTTTGTCGTCAGGCATGGGGGAATTGAAACATCTCCCCCTGGGCATGTTTAATTTATATATGGTATGCGTGTGTGTATGTCTGTTAGTATATGGGGTCTTTTAAATCTTTAAACTTTTTAAAAATTGTTGGATTATTTATGATTTGTTGTTACATGTTGTGAGCCGCCCCGAGTCTTCGGAGAGGGGCGGCATACAAATCGAATAAATAATAATAATAATAATAACTTCCTCCATCAACTCTCTCACTTAGTGTGTCCATGGGGCTCCAAGGTACTGCAACGGAGAGAGACTGGTCACCTGACAGGCAGGCATCACAATTTCCTCCTCCACCCTTGCCTTCACCTATCCCAAGGCCTGAAAGGCCCTCCTCATCAAATAGTCAGGCTATGCCACAGATTGGGATGCAGACTACATACGCTCCCTCATCTACATTTACGCCAACGGCAGCAGCGGGTTTTAGAGAGCATGCAGACGCTTGGCAGGCCTTCTCACCAGCGTTGCAGGACATTATAGCTAATGCGTATACGCAAGGCATAGCAGCGGCAGCCCAGCGCTCTAATACCTTTCCAGCTCAGGTTATCCAGCCCAGAGATCTCTGGTCAGTTCCACTGCCCCCTACTTGGTTGGGGTCAATGACGGGCGGCCATTCCAATTTAGAGGAGGACAGCGACCATGGGAATGAACTGTCGGACGACGAGTTTAGTTTTCCCGAACAACCAGCATTGGCCGGACTATTCAAACCCTCCTTGTTCAGGTTTTTGTTACACAAGGCGAAACAAGCCTTGGACGTACCGGGATCAGCGACTCCTGTGGAACCAGGGGATGGCCTGCGCACATCGGCGACGTTATGCAAGGAACCCACCAAGGAATCAGACAAGGTTCCTGCACTAGAAATATTTCTTGAAAACATCAAGCATCCATGGCAACATCCGGCGGCGGCGCAAGGTCCCTCAAATTTAGAACGCAGATTTTATACGTTCGATGATGACATGGAAAATCTGTTGTAGTTTCCCCCCGTGGACAAACCGGTGGCCACATTGGTCTCCAATGCGGTCGTGCCCTCGGAGACTGCTGATAGCCTCAAACCTGATGAGAGAAGGGTGGAGACTCTCTTGAAGAAGACTCATCAGATGGCCGCTTGGGCTCTTCGGGCTGCATCTACTGCCTCGTTTTTCAATCGGGCATCCATCATGTGGATCCAGGAGGTCCAGGCTAGACTGGGCTCAGACGAGACCCGACTGAGGCAGGACTTAAATAAGCTTCTGGCGGCGGCTGAATTTTCTACAGATGCTACGCTGCATGCAGCTAAATTTGCCTCAAGGGCTATGGCGTCAACCATCTCGTCACGGCATCTCCTTTGGTTGAGAAACTGGCAGGTAGATGCCAAGTCCAAATGGACATTGTCTTCGGCTCCCTTTGAGGGCACAAAACTGTTTGGGGAGGCTCTTGAGCCCGTCCTGGTGGAGGACAAGGACAAGAGGAAGATCCTCCCGAGATCTTACCGCCGCCAGGACCGTAGGACTGGCCCGTACTCTCGTCGTCAGTCCTTTCGGTGGGACTCATCTCCAACCACAACACAGCTGGCCAGACCTTATTCCCAAGGTAACTTCTCGACACAATATAGAAGTGACAGATCTTACTTCCAGGATCGGAGTAGAGGTTTCCACCAGACGAGACGGCCCTTTCGGGGATCTCAGCAAAGGAATTTCCGACGTTCCAAGTGACTGCCTAGGCGACATTCCCTTGGGGGGCAAGTTACAGTGGTTCAGCGTGGTCTGGCAGACTACATCCTCCGACCCCTGGGTGTTGGCAACTGTGTCTCGGGGACTGCGAATCGAATTTCTACACAATCCTCCACATCAGTTCGTAACTTGTCCTGTGCCCAGGGACCCCGCAAAGAAGATTCTCTTGGAACAAGAGATCTTACACCTCTTGGATATCCAAGCAATTGAGCCGGTATCGTGCAATCTGGAAGGTACGGGGTTTTATTCAAGAGTGTTCCTCGTACCCAAAACATCAGGGGGTTGCAGGCTCATCTTGAACCTCAAATGTTTGAACCAGTACGTTCTCTACCAAAGGTTCAGGATGAGCTCCGTTCGTTCCATCCTGGCCGCCGTTCAGGCAGGAGACCTCCTTACCTCAGTCGACTTGAAGGAGGCTTATTTGCACGTACCCATACATCCGGCTCATCGACAATTCCTATGATTTTGCCTAAACAATGCTCACTATCAATACAGGGCAATGCCCTTTGGCCTTTCATTGGCCCCGTGCACCTTCACAAAACTCTTGGATGCGCTGGCGGCCAATCTACGGTCCCAGTCAATCCGGATCCTAGCGTATTTGGACGACCTCCTCCTTTCTGGAGACCGCAGAGCGGCACATTGGGATTTGCAGACCACGTTGGCCTTACTGCAACGTCACGGATTCATAATCAATGTACCAAAGAGTCACTTGGTATCTGCAACCAAACTCATCCATCTGGGTGCAGTAATAGACACGGTTTCCAAGAGAGTGTATCTCTCTCCGGAGAGACAGCTCAACGTCTGCTCACTGGTCGCCAGACTCCAGCGGCAACGGAAGGTCCCATTGTCCTTCCTGTCCAAGGTACTGGGGACTCTGGTGTCGTGCGTGGACATTGTTCCTTGGGCTCGCTACCACTTTCGGATGCTTCAGTGGACTCTACTTCCCTACCAGCGACGGCGCCTGAGCCATACACATCGGCTGATCTCCTTGGGACACGAACTACGACTCTCCCTGAGATGGTGGCGATCCCTGGCACTGCGTCAGGGTTCCCCCTTTGGCCATTTTCATTATACCATCCTTACCACGGATGCAAGCCTCCTGGGGTGGGGCGCCCATGTCAACTCCCACGGGACCCAAGGGTTTTGGAGACCCCAGGATTTACACCCGGTCAATATCAACTTCCTGGAGTTGCGGGAGGTCCGTCTGGCACTACAGGCCTTTTCAACACTACTCGAAGGGCACCATGTTCTCGTCCGCACAGACAATGTGGCGACCAGGGCGCATTTAAATCATCAGGGAGGGACGCGGTCACTCAGACTGATGGAAGAAACTGTTCTTCTTTTTGATTGGGCAGAAGCGCACCTATCCTCCTTACATGCAGAACACATAGCGGGAGAGGACAACAAGCAGGCGGATTGGCTCAGTCGGCAAGAGCTGGATCTGTTGGAGTGGAGGCTCGATCCCCTTCTCTTCCAAGAGGTTGTCCGTCGGTTTGGGGAGCCAACGGTGGATCTGTTTGCCACGCGCCAAAATGCCCAACTCCCGAGGTTCTACTCCCGGTTTCCATCTCCGGGAGCCGAGGGAGTCAATGCACTTCATCTCCCGTGGCCAAGGACCTTATTGTATGCTTTCCCTCCACTTCCACTTATTCCGAAGGTGTTAGGAAAGATCCTGATGGAAAAGGCGAAGATGATCCTGTTAGCACCACATTGGCCTCAAAGACCCTGGTTTGCGGACCTCATGGGACTATCCATCTCCCCACCATGGAGGATTCCGGACGACCGGATCTCCCTCAGCCAAGGGTTTGTGTGTCATCCAGAACCCCAATGGTTCCACCTAACCGCTTGGCACTTGAGGGGGACAGGTTGAGGAGTTGTCACCTCCCGGAAACTGTCATTGCCACAATTCAAGCGGCTAGGCGCCCTTCCACCACCCGAATTTATCAGGCGACATGGGCCGCCTTTACATCGTTCTGTACCAACAGGCATTTACAACCCCAGGACTCTTCAGTGCTTCCTGTTCTGGAGTTTCTGCAAACAGGATTGGAGAGGGGCCTAGCACCGAACACGTTGAGACGGCAGGTAGCAGCCTTAGCTACCATTATAAAGGGAGAAGATGGGGGCTCCTTGACCCATCATCCTTGGATTAAAGACTTCCTCCGAGGGGCTACTAATATACACCCTCCTCCGATACGACGTTTTCCCACATGGGATTTGACCTTGGTTCTTCAGGCCCTCATGGGCCCACCCTTTGAGCCCTTGAGAACAGTTTCATTACGTTTCCTTTCTCTTAAGACGGCATTTTTAGTAGCAGTTACCTCGGCTCGGCTGGTGTCCGAATTATCCGCTCTGTCGGTTAGATCGGACTTGTGTAGGTTTTATCCAGACAGAGTTATTTTGCATCTGGATCCCACATTTATCCCGAAAGTAAACACACACTTTCACAGAGCCCAGGAATTAGTATTGCCAAATTTCTGTGCTCGTGGTAATCATCCTTTGGAACTTAAGTGGCACAAGGTGGACGTGCGCAGAGCCTTGAAGCTTTACATCAGGCGTACCAGTGCTATACGAAAGACTGAGGCCTTGTTCGTGTCCTTTGGTTCCGTTAGACTGGGTCTCAAGGTCTCTTCAAATACCATTAGCCAATGGGTGAGACTATGCATAGTCGAGGCGTACAAGGCAAGATCAACCAGTCCACCTAGTGGGATCCAGGCTCATTCAACAAGGAGTGCTGCTTCGTCAGCGGCTTGGGCGACGCAAGCGCCCATTGAAGACATCTGCAGAGCTGCGGCGTGGACTACACCCACAACCTTTATTCGCCACTATAAATTAGATACATTCGCTTCGGCTGAGGCTGCTTTTGGGAGGCGTGTACTTCAGAAAGTGTGCGAGGAAGCACAGCCCATGGTTCAGCAATCTCCCTCCCTTGAACATTAAACTTGGGTATATCCCATGCTGGACTCTCCTTCCAGAGGCATGGGAGAAGAACCATTGAACTTACCTGAATGGTCTTCTCGATGCCCTGGAAGGAGAGTCCAAACCCTCCCTATTGAACCATGGGAGTTCCAGTTCACCTACTTGCTTATTCTTGTTTTTTCTTGTTTGTTCAATAAATTGTTGGATTATCACTATCTTCGTTTTTTTAAAACTGGCTTCTTGGGGCAGCAAGGGGGCGGTACCTAATTAATATGTTAATTATGTTAATTTAAAACTCAGTCCTACCAATAAGACTTGAGCTAAACCCATGCTGGACTCTCCTTCCAGGGCATCGAGAAGACCGTTCAGGTAAGTTCAACGGTTCTTCTCAGAGAGTAACAATGAAAGAGCTTGCTAGCCAGTAAAAGCTGGCTTGCAAGCCAGTAAAAGCTGGGAACATTGTTAGCACCTGGTTAGGGCTGGAAAGAAACTTCTTTGGAACAAATTAGAGTAATGGAAAAAACCCTGCAAAGACTTAGGGCTTGGAAAACATTCTTCACAGAGAGAAACAATGAAAGAGCTTGGGAACATTAATAGCACCTGGTTAGGGCTGGAAAGAAACATCTGGAGCAAGTAAAGCAATGAAAAAATAACCCTAGGAAGACAGGGTTTGGAAAACATTCTTCTTCTCAGAGAGTAACAATGAAAGAGCTTGCAAGCCAGTAAAAGCTGGCTTGCAAGCCAGTAAAAGCTGGGAACATTGTTAGCACCTGGTTAGGGCTCGAAAGAAACTTCTGAGTAAGTTAGATGTTAAATCCGCATACAGATAAAACCCAGCCTGGAGCAGTTGTCAGTTCTTTTATTGTAGTTAAAAACAGGTAACAGACATCATCAGAAGAAAGAGCAACAGGCTGGTGTAACTGACTGCTTATATACATGTAACCCAGCCCCACTTAGCTCAACTAGCCAATCAGCTTACAGTATCGTTCCACGCCCCAATTATGGGTAGTTACAAACCCTGATTGTCCTCAGGACACAACACCCCTTCCCACCTGGTTAGTACACACAAAATCCTCTAGATATGTGGGTCGCTTGCGTGACCTTAGAGAACGGCGAAGTTCAACCTCTGGTGAGGGAACTGGTGCGGGAACTGATGGTTCTGTTTCTCTAGGCACGGATTTTGATTGTGCTTCTGTGTGACTTTCCTGATGTGGTGATTTCGGTATCGGCCCTGGATGTTGATTTCCCCTGGAGGGGGTAATCTCTGTGTAATCGGGTAATGCAATGCTGGTTGGTTGGACAGGTGGTATTTGTAATGCTGGTGTAACGGCTTCTAAAGTTCGACGGCGTAGTTGATCTATGTGCCGTCGCCAGATCCTTCCATCCCCTAGCTGGACCCTATAAGAATAAGGTCCAGTTACCTCCAAAACCCAACCTAGCTCCCAACGTTGTCCCCCCCCCCCTATAATTCCTAGCATATACTGGATCTCCTTGGGCAAATACTCTCGTGCATTTTGGTGGTTCCTTATCTATGTCAGGAGTATATGTAGGGTGAATCCGATCTAATCTCGTACGCAGACGCCGGCCCATAAGAGCCTCTGCTGGGCTCCTGCATGTGGTGGGGCAGGGAGTTGAATGTTGCGTAATTAAATAAAGGTTCACCTTACTTTTCCAATCCAGTCCTTTAAGGCGGCCTAAGGCCTCTTTTGTGGACCGCACAGCCCTCTCCGCCCGGCCATTACTTCTCGGATGCCAAGGGGCTGTTAACGTTTGCCTAATTCCCAAGGTGGCTAAAAATACTTGGAATTTTGCAGATGTAAACTGCGGTCCATTATCAGTCACCAACTGATTGGGTAACCCATGTGTGGAGAAGTGTCGTGATAGGATATTGATTACACTCTCCGATGTCGTAGACTGTAAGATATCTACTTCCACCCAGCCTGAATAAGCATCTACCAATACCATAAATTGATGCCCATGGAAAGGGCCGGCCAGGTCAAGATGGACCCTAGACCATGGTCCTCTAGGTAATTCCCACTGCCTTGGGTGTGTCTCCGGAGGCATAGGTCTGGAGTTCTGACACTCCCTACAGCGCTCTACCCACGTCTGAATGGCTTGATCTAACCCCGGCCACCAGACATAACTACGAGCCAAGGCCTTCATCCGGACAATGCCTGGATGGCATTCATGGAGTAGGCCTAAAACTGTGTCCTGTAAGGACAGGGGAACAATGACTCTTGATCCCCACAGCAAGCACCCTCTATGTGTAGATAACTCGCTTTGCCTTGTCTGGAATGGTCTAAATTCACTAGGTATGGTTTGCGTGGGCCACCCCCGTTTCACCCAATCAATGATTTGTGAAATAGTATTATCCGTAGATGAGTGGGCTGCTATGTCGGCTGCAGACAATGAGTTACTAAGTTCCTCTATCAGGAGGACCTGTGATGTTGGTGATGGGTCCATAACTGGTACTGGTAGAGGGCAACGGCTAAGGGCATCTGCGTGTGCCATGTTCTTCCCAGGCCGATATTGCAATTGATAATTATAGGCTGCTAGAAATTCTGTCCATCTAATCATCCTGGGGGGATGTGAATTGCGGGGATTCCTTAGTACCCGCTAAAATACCCAATAACGGTTTATGATCCGTTTGCAGGACAAAGGGTCTGCCATATAAATAGTCGTGAAACATTTTAACTGATGCGACAAGGGACAAGGCCTCCTTGTCTGTCTGACTATAATTTCTCTCGGTGTTGGACAAAGTCCGAGAGAAATATGCCACAGGGGCCTGCGAGCCATTAGGTAATTGATGGCTAAGCACGGCACCTATACCATAAGGGGAAGCATCTGCCGCGAGTATCAATGGCCACTGATCATTATATTGAATAAGAACTGCGTCGGACGTCAATAGGTCCTTGACTGCCTTAAATGAAGCCTTTTCCACATTTCCCCAAACCCATGGCCTATCGTTTCCCAATAGCCGATGTAAGGGTTCTACTATAGTTGCCTTGTGTGGCAAGAAGGTGTTATAAAAGTTAAGGAGGCCTAAAAAGGCCTGTAATTCAGGCTTATTGACAGGTGCAGGTGCCTGTTTAATAGCTGATACCTTGGCCTGTGTTGGATGAATGCTGGCAGCATCAATAATATAACCTAAGAAATCAACACGGGGAACTCCTATTTGACATTTACTACGTTTTAGTCGCAAGCCTGCCTTCCTAAAACGCGATAGAACGCCCCTCACTCGTGTAAGAAGTTGTTGTTGTGAGGCGGCTGATATAAAGATGTCGTCAAAATAGGGAGTTACCCCAGGTAATCCATATAACAGCCTCTCAATGATATTCTGGAACAGACCAGGAGCCACACTCACGCCAAACTGGAGACGGCGACAACGAAATGCGCCCCGATGGGTGACCAACGTTTGAGCTTCCGCGGTGGCATCATACACCGGGAGCTGTTGGTATGCTTGCGCCATGTCCAATTTGGCAAAAACTGACCCTTGACCCAGGGAGTGTAATAATTGCTGTACTACCGGTACCGGGTAAGGGTTAGAACTGAGGGCATGATTTAGTGTTGCCTTATAATCTCCACATAAGTGGAGAGATCCATCAGGTTTAACAGGGATTACTAGTGGTGTTTCCCATTTTGCATAATCGGTGGGCTCTAAAACCCCTTGCTGGATCAACTTGTCCAACTCTGCATCTACCTTTTTTCGTAGCGCAAAAGGTACTCGTCTAGGTTTTAATCTAATAGGGGCCACTTTTGGATCCAAGTTAAGAGATATTGGTGTTTCCACATAGCAACCCAAGCTATTGCTGAATACATCTGAGAACTCATCAAATATACATGAATATACATCAGAGGTTACTGAATGAATTCCTGATACGGACAAACCTAATTTGGTAAACCAGTCCCTCCCCAATAACGATGGTAGGGGATTAGTTACAATTATCAATGGGAGAATCCCAGAAAATGTTCCCTTTTTTACATGGAATTTTCCCTCCCTTTTGGTTGGAATTAGGTTTCCTTGATAATCCCTCAGTTTCACACTTGTTGGGTCCAGCTTAACTTTAGATGGGTCCACAACCAGGTGGGCAAGTGTGTCCCAGGAAATCAAACTCCTGGCGGACCCAGTGTCTACTTCCATTTCTAAGAATGACCCTTCAATAGTTACAACCATTGTAATTTTCTTTGTCCCACCTCCAGCTGCTAGAAATACTTCCTCCTCTCCGTTGCACAATTCCTGATCCGTTTCCGTGGCGAAACAATCACTTCGTTGTCCCAACAGATGTTGTTGCGTGTGACGTGAAGGTGTAACACGCCTGGCGGTTTAGTTAGATGTTGAACGGCAGACTCTAGATAGATGCCCCTTTCTTCCGCAGCTGTAGCAGGTTGCAGTGCGGAACTGACACGAAGAGCGAAGATGTAGGTCTACACAGCTGGAACACGGTGGGTAGTTTGATCGTCGCACCGATGTAATCCTCTGCTTGGTTCCAAAGTTTGATGTGCGATGGCAATTGGTGGTGGTATGTAGGCGGGCAACTGTTTCACCATAGTTTGTGTTGTCTATAAGGGGGTAAGTTGTCGCATAGATACTTGTTTGTGGAAGAGTTTTTTACGTTTCCGGAATACGTCGTTGTATATCCGCGGAAGAGTGAAGTGACATCTCTGCAGCAAAGGCATCGTTACTAGCTATAGCTAGTGTAAGTTTAGGGTGGGCCAAGAGGCGGCGCTGAAGTTGGAGATCTCGCACCCCACAAACGAATTGTTCTAATAGCGAATGTTCTACATTTTCGAAGTCACAGTCTTTTGCTGCGTCACGAAGGGCAGCCACGTATTGTGTAATTGATTCTCCCTCAGCTTGGATGCGGCGTCTAAAATGGAAACGACTTAAAATAAAGTACGGAGCTGGCGCATAGTGTCTCTTAAGTTTGTCCATCAGCTCTTCCCATGGAACTTCGTAAACCACCTGTGGTGCTACAAGAACGCGTGCCATACGAAACATGGTTTTGCCACAAGCATTTAAGAAACAAGCAATGTGGCGGGCTTCTGATAATTCCCTAAGATCTTGTGCCTTTAGATAACATTCAAAACGGTCCAAAAAACTTTCCCACGTATCACTACTAGGGTCAAATGAGTCAAAAGGCACAAGAAACGAACTTGGGCTCGCCATACTAATAACTAATCCTCTTAGTATACACAAGTGGCTTTTAGTAACAATAGTAGCACAACCCAGGTGGCTCCAAAGGGGAAAAAAAAGAATAAATAATTAAGAAAGGGAAAAACCAAGATCCTTCCTGAGCTGCCAGGCAGCTGAGTCCTTTGGCGGCAATGCAGACGGCCCCACAAAATTTCCAGCAGTCACAGGAGCAGAACAATGATTCTTTGGGAGGTTCCCCACCCCGGCCGTCAAATGCAGCTGTGACCTTGAGTGCTAGCAGCAGCAGCGTGGGAGGCAACAAACTTTGGCAAGCAGCGTAGATGGCTTCAACCGTCAAAGAACTGAACTTGGAATCTTCTTCTCCAGTAGTAGCAATGATTGCATGCAGGCTTAAAATAGCACTCTCAACCCCTTAGTGCAGATTGTTTGTCACAAACTTAGCAATAGAAATGTCCAAAAAACCCGGCTCAATAACAACAGAGCTGAAGAAGAAAAGAGTAACCCGAGAAAGAAGAAGAAGAAGAAAAAAAACACAGTGGTGACTAAGCAGGAATCCTGGTTACCTTAAGTCCATAAAACACTTTTTTATCCTCATCGCCAAATGTTAAATCCGCATACAGATAAAACCCAGCCTGGAGCAGTTGTCAGTTCTTTTATTGTAGTTAAAAACAGGTAACAGACATCATCAGAAGAAAGAGCAACAGGCTGGTCTAACTGACTGCTTATATACATGTAACCCAGCCCCACTTAGCTCAACTAGCCAATCAGCTTACAGTATCGTTCCACGCCCCAATTATGGGTAGTTACAAACCCTGATTGTCCTCAGGACACACCCTGCCAAAGACTTAGGGGAAGGAAAACATTATTTACAGAGAGAAACAATGAAAGAGCCTGCAAGGTAAGAGATTGGAAGATCTTTAGCAGCTAGTTAGGGCTGGGGAAAAAAAGCTACATTCAGAGTATAAGACACACCCTAATTATCAGCCTCTTTTAGGAAGGAAAAAGGTGCGTTTTATGCACTGAAGAATATGGTATATGGTTTCAATAACTTTTATTTGGGTGCTTGTTATTTTTACTTTAATGTGCTTTTAAGAACATTTGCATTGACTGTCCTGTATCTATGGTCAGTTGAGAATATAGTTCAGTGAATTCATTGGGCCTTACTTTTCAGGTAACACCTATAGGATTACTAGAAATATATTATTCTGTTGTGAAATCTTTGTCCCTTTATCTCTCTCTTTTTGAACTGGAATATACCATTGTCTTTCTTATCCTCTGAACAAATTCTAATCCTAAAACTACATCCTGTAATCAAAAGTTTTCCACCAAGAGACTTATTCAGTGGTAGGAAATTGCTGTTATGATTATTTTAGGGGAAACATTCCACTATGACCAAATTCTCCCTCTCTTTTTAGATACTTTTATTTTTCAGTCATGATACTATAACAGTCCTTTGTTTTAAATACTAGTTAGGGTGAAGCTCCAAAGATTTCTAAAATCTACTTCGACAGATGACAAAGGAATAAATTATATTTGAAGAACTGTTTTGACTATTAAAGGAAAGTCTCAGGAATTTGTGAAAAAGGATAGCACAATTATCATTCTGGAAAAGAGATATATTACAGTAATAGTTTTAAAAAATATATGCATTCTCAACAGAAACTTTTTTTTACTTACCGTATTTTCCGGCGTATAAGACGACTTTTTAACCCCTGAAAATCTTTTCCAAAGTGGGGGGTCGTCTTGTACGCCGGATATAGGACAGTGGCGCCTATTTGCGATGGCTGAGAGGGGCGAGAACACCGCCTCCCAGCTGGGCGAGCCTGAGCCGAGCGCAGGCCCGCCCACACGCTGCCTTTGGCAGCACAAGCGTGCCTGTCCCGGCCGGGGAAGAATCGCCCCGGCCGGACCTCAGTTTCAGCTGGGGGGGGCGAGAATACGCCTCCCAGCTGGGCGAGCCTGAGCCGAGCGCAGGCCCGCCCACACGCTGCCTTTGGCAGCACAAGCGTGCCTGTCCGGCCGGGGAAGAATCGCCCCGGCCGGACCTCAGTTTCAGCTGGGGGGGGCGAGAACACTGCCTCCCAGCTGGGCGAGCCTGAACGGAGTGCAGGCTCGCTCACACGCTGCCTGTCCGGCCGGGGAACAATCGCCCCGGCCGGCCGTCAGTTTCAGCTGGGGGGGCGCGAACACCGCCTCCCAGCTGGGCGAGCCTGAACGGAGCGCAGGCTCGCTCACACGCTGCCTGTCCGGCCGGGGAAGAATCGCCCCGGCCGGCCGTCAGTTTCAGCTGGGGGGGCGCGAACACCGCCTCCCAGCTGGGCGAGCCTGAACGGAGCGCAGGCTTGCTCACACGCTGCCTGTCGGGCCGGGGAAGAATCGCCCCGGCCGGCCGTCAGTTTCAGCTGGAGGGGCGCGAACACCGCCTCCCAGCTGGGCGAGCCTGAACGGAGCGCAGGCTCGCTCACACGCTGCCTGTCCGGCCGGGGAAGAATCGCCCCGGCCGGACGTCAGTTTCAGCTGGGGGGGGGCGCGAACACCGCCTCCCAGCTGGGCGAGCCTGAACGGAGCGCAGGCTCGCTCACACGCTGCCTGTCGGGCCGGGGAAGAATCACCCCGGCCGGCCGTCAGTTTCAGCTGGGGGGGCGCGAACACCGCCTCCCAGCTGGGCGAGCCTGAACGGAGCGCAGGCTTGCTCACACGCTGCCTGTCGGGCCGGCCGTCAGTTTCAGCTGGAGGGGCGCGAACACCGCCTCCCAGCTGGGCGAGCCTGAACGGAGCGCAGGCTCGCTCACACGCTGCCTGTCCGGCCGGGGAAGAATCGCCCCGGCCGGACGTCAGTTTCAGCTGGGGGGGGCGCGAACACCGCCTCCCAGCTGGGCGAGCCTGAACGGAGCGCAGGCTTGCTCACACGCTGCCTGTCGGGCCGGGGAAGAATCGCCCCGGCCGGCCGTCAGTTTCAGCTGGAGGGGCGCGAACACCGCCTCCCAGCTGGGCGAGCCTGAACGGAGCGCAGGCTCGCTCACACGCTGCCTGTCCGGCCGGGGAAGAATCGCCCCGGCCGGACGTCAGTTTCAGCTGGGGGGGCGCGAACACCGCCTCCCAGCTGGGCGAGCCTGCGCAAAGCGCAGGCTCGCCCACACGCCGCCGTCCTTGCCTCAGTTCCGTGAGAGAGGGGGGGAGAGAAAGAGATAGCAAGAGAGGGAGAGAGAGGGGGGGTTAGCAACAGAGGGACAGAGAGAAAGAGAGAGGGGGGATAGCAACAGAGGGAGAAAGAGAAGGAGAAAGAGAGGGAGAGGGGGCAGAAAGAGAAAGAGATAGCAAGAGAGGGAGAGAGAGAAAGATAGAGGGGGGAAAGCAACAGAGGGAGAGAGAGAAAGAGAGAGGGAGAGAGGGGGGAAAGAAAGAGAGAAAGATAGCAAGAGAGGGAGAGAGAGAAAGAGAGAGGGAGAGAAAGAGATGGCAAGAGAGGGAGAGAAAGATAGAGGGGGGATAGCAACAGAGGGAGAGAGAAAGAGAGAGGGAGAGAGGGGGGAAAGAAAGAGAGAAAGAGATAGCAAGAGAGGGAGAGAGAGAAAGAGAGAGGGAGAGAAAGAGATGGCAAGAGAGGGAGAGAAAGATAGAGGGGGGATAGCAACAGAGGGAGAGAGAAAGAGAGAGGGAGAGAGGGGGGAAAGAAAGAGAGAAAGAGATAGCAAGAGAGGGAGAGAGAGAAAGAGAGAGGGAGAGAAAGAGATGGCAAGAGAGGGAGAGAAAGATAGAGGGGGGATAGCAACAGAGGGAGAGAGAGAAAGAGAGAGGGAGAGAGGGGGGAAAGAGAGAGAAAGAGATAGCAAGAGAGGGAGAGAGAGAAAGAAAGAGGGAGAGAAAGAGATGGCAAGAGAGGGAGAGAGAGAGAGGGAGAGAGGGGAGACAGAAAGAGAGAGAAAGAGATAGTAAGAGAAGGAGAGAGAGGGGGAGAGAAAGAGAAAGCAAAAGGAGAGAAAGAGAGATAGCAAGAGAGAAAGAGAGGGAGAGAGAGGGGGAGAGAGAGGGGGAGAGAGAAAGACTTTGATCTTTTCCCCAGGTATTTTTGTACCTACTTGACCAACATTATTAGTGGTTGCAAAATTGAATGTATGAACTTGTTCATTTCAATAAAAAGAGCCAGGGAAATGATTGAATGTTAAACTGGATGCATTTATTTCTGCCTGTTTGTATTTGTTCTTATGTTTAACCATTGAAAATGTACTTTTCCTCCAAAAAGAATCATCTTTTCATATTTCTTAGGCAACATTTTAAAATAACTTTAAAAGCTGAGGTCATATTATTCACCCTGCTCTGAATCATAGCACACTGCACAGTACTGAAAATTGGCAGGGTCACTAATTAAACCCGACAAGTTAAAATCTGTTTAAGTGACATTGCAAGAGGATAAAGACAAGTGCGGAAAGAGGAAAAAATGGATGGGCTGTTTGGATTGCGATATCATGATATCACATACAGATTCTCATTCCATAATAGATTCTCACATAGGTGTCAGCATGCTGCATGTTAGACTGAAAGATACCTGCAGAATAGATGGTAGGAGAAAGGAAAATAGCCAGGTTCACCTTTTTGTGTTGACAAATTATGATGAGTTATAATAATAAACTTAATTGTGGTGAGGAGAAATATGAGAGGCAGACAAGACAGATAGACAGAGACATATGGAGAGATAGACAGAAGAGTGCTCCCACTTGGCTCTCTCTCTCTAAATAATTCATTTATAATTTTAACAATAAGATCTTCATCATTAGTAATTAAAATATTGTGTTATCATGTTCAGAAATGATTTTTTTCTCAATGCAAGTACATCATAGACCTAGACTCAGTCAGGTCTATGATGTACAGAAGAGGGGTAGCCTTATACGGCGAGTATATCTCAAATTCTATATTTTAACTGGAAAAGTTAGGGGGTCGTCTTATACGCCCAGTCGTCTTATACGCCGGAAAATACGGTACATGAAAATATAGGGCAAGTTAGGATTGGGTCAGATGAATTATCTGATTTGACATAACATTTTTAGATACTTAAATGTTTTTGAGAATATCTGTACTGTGATGAATTAAATTAATTTAGTATATCCAATTGCAGCATTTCGGTTCCCCACTTCTGTGAATCAGAGAGACTTGGATTATCTGTAGTTGTTTTTTAATTTCAGTATTTTTGACAATAATGGAATGCAATGCAACAATGTTAGACTTGTTATTTGCATTTCTTTTCTCTCAAAGATGCATGGCTTCACAAAGCAGTCTTGGGCTGATATAGTGTGCTTGTGTTTCCTTTCACAGTTTTTCATTGGAGAATAAATAATAATATTTTTTTTTACTAGAAACAGCAAGTGGTTTGAATATTTCTGTTTTAATTTCAAAGGACTAGTTATCTCAGGATTTCCTCTGTAAAGCCACCATCTCACCAGAAAATAAACAGATTTAAAAAAATAAACAACACGTAGTTTTTCAGCAAGTCTGACAAGCAATTTAGTGTTGGCAAATAGAAATTTAGGAGTTATCAAATTGTACTGAAATGGATAATCAAGGATGAGATGTCAAATCTGAGTGCTAAAATTTTGATGATCATTAGATGAGAACGGTTTATTTTTCTCTTTACTCCTATTTACAAATCTTTCAGATTTTTGAAATTATCTTCTAGGACAGCCTACACATATTTTTCTGCATTATATAGAAGGGAGCAACAGATAGTTATTCAGATTTTGAACAGAAATTGAGATCTACCTTAAAAATGCTTTCAGGATTAATTTAAACTTGATTTTAGACATCATGTTTAGAAAATTGGATCCATAGTGAAAGAGAACTGATTGCTGAAATATTTTAAACAATATTCAGTGAATTTCATATGATAAATTATTAATACCAATATGTTTTCTTACGCAGGTTGTTTGAACGTGCTATGTTAAGAAAATGGCATTTATACTATTTATGATTGAATATGAAGATTTTATTAAAAAAACATTTTAAATGATATTTTATTGTCTAATTTTGTGCCGTTATATTTTCAAGTGTTTCTTCCCTATAATGGGATATTTATCTGTATTCATAGTCCAAGAAACTGTAGAAAACTGCTGCAGTATTTTCAGATGTTGTATCAGAATTCCTTTTACAAGGCATCGTCTTATACAAAATTTTTCAGTAAGAATGGAGTGTTAAAGTATTAAAAGAAAAACAGATAAATAGGCATACTATTAATTACAGAATATAGAAACTACTGGGATTACATTTTATTTCTCACCTCAAATAGTTTCTCTGCAGCTTAAAATTCTAGAAATATAGAAACAATAAAACATTTAAACAATAAAAAACATTCAAAATAAATATATACTGTACAGCAGTCAAGATAATTAACAAAGCTAAGAATGGGAACAATAACATATTTACAGCCCAAGGCTGAGATTCAGGTAGTCCTCAATTTACAACACTTAATTTGGTGACTGTTCAAATTTACAATGGCACTGAAAGGTGTTTTTTACTGTTACAATCTTTGCAGCAGCCCCATGATCATAGTCATATGATCAAAATTCATCTATGAACTTTGCTATGTTCCAAGGTCATGTGATCACCTTTTGCAACGGTCTAATACTTAAAATGAATGGGGAAGCCAGATTGATTTAATAACTGGGTTATTAACTTAACAGCTGCACAGATTTACTTAACAACTGTGATAAGAGAGGTACTAAAATGGGGCAAAACCCACTTAACAAAAGTCTCACTTGACAGCAGAAGTTCTGGTCTCAATCGTGGTTGTAGGTCAAGGACATAGCTAAGTACATAACCAAGTTTTTAAAGCCTTACAAAGATTAACATGGTTAGGGCCATTCAGGGTTGGAGCAGTGTACAGTGATTCCTCGAGTTTCGCGATCTCGATCTTCGCGAAACGCTATATCGCGATTTTTAAAAAAATATTAATTAAAAAAAACCCACTTCCGCATTTGGCTTCGGGAGTCAGCTGGGAAGCGGCGCGGCTGTTTTAAAAGGTCGCAGCCGGCCTGGGGGGCTTCCCAGCACCCCCCCGAACCTCCAACCCGGGTTCGGGGGGGTGCTGGGAAGCCCCCCAGGCCGGCTGCGACCTTTTAAAACAGCCGCGCCGCTTCCCAGCTGAGTCTTGAAGCCAAACGCCAAAGGCGAACTTCCGCGTTTGGCTTCAGGAGTCAGCTGGGAAGCGGCGCGGCTGTTTTAAAAGGTCGCAGCCGGCCTGGGGGGCTTCCCAGCACCCCCCCGAACCCGGGTGGCCGGGCGAGCAGCGAGCGAACGGTGGGTGGCCGGCCGAAGGGCGGGCGAGCGGCGAACGGCAGATGAGCGGGTGCTGGGGGGGGCGGGGGCAGCCGACATTCAAAGCAATCTGTCGGCTTCCACACTTTCGTCGCTCCCCACCTCCACCATCTGCGCATGCGCGGCCATGAAAAAAAGGGCGCGCATGCGCAGATGGTGTTTTTACTTTCGCAACCCTACATCGCGAAAAATCGATTATCGCGAGGGGTCTTGGAACGGAACCCTCACGATAATCGAGGGATCACTGTATATAGTTATTGAGCAGTTATTGAGCTGCCCAAATATATAGTCCCCAATAGTTTTTGAAAAACAAAAATCCTATGCACCCCCGTTTGAGTCCCACCGTGAGGGTCAAAGGAGCTGGGAAGAGGAGCAGTTTCAATCTCTGAAGCTAAGCAGAAACCAGAACAAAAGTGCTTGACAAGGTAAGAGACACAAAGGCTTGAATTAGTTCTCCCAGCAAGGCACAAGATCAAGGCACAAACCAGAGATCCAAATCAGAAGTCTAAGAAGAAACACAACAAGGCCAGGATACGAAGCAAGACAACTGAACATGTTGTTCCAGCAATGTTCTTCTCTTTGGGCATTCTTAAATAATTAATGCTGGTACAGCCCTCATGTTAGGTGAGGCTGTTGCCTTGTGAGTAGGCCAACTCACCAGTGTTTCTGTCACCTCTTATCCCTGCACACCCTTGGATTGGGGAGAGGCAGAGTTGGGTTCCTGATGGTTTGGACCGGTTCCTCTGCTTGCTGAACTGGCAGCGATGGCCAGTTGGACATGCCCCTGAACTAGTTCATCTTGTTTTTTGCTTCTGTGCATGCACGGAAATTGAGTTTTTAGCAGTGCGCATGCGCCCACAGCATATGAGGAAGCAAACCTGGGGAGAAGGGTAGCTTCTCTTCCTCATTTCTGCTGGCAGCTGTACTTTCTCCCCATCTCAAGGCTATCATGCTGCAGTTGTGACGCCCTCTGAACGAGCTCAGCTGATTGTCCAGTCATTCCAGCTGCAGTTGCTCTATCAAGCTTGAGCCTGCTACTTCCTGATCTGCATCTCCACTAGTCCCTATCCTGTCTCCCCCAGAGATGCCAGGGACTGGCTCATCCTCCTTGTCCAAATTTAGGTCTGGACAGGAGATTAGAGGCATGTACAGAGGTGTACCCAGCAAATCAATCATAGTGGGAACTTCTGAAGACCCAATAAAGGTGAAGAAATAATTACCGTATTTTTCAGAGTATAAGATGCATCACCCCGATAAAAGTGGTTGAAAATTGTGATGTGTCTTATGCACCAAATGGCCCCCACTCTTGGCAATTTGAAACATGTAGATGCCAATTTCGGCATCTACATGTTTCATTTTTGGCCTCTGAGCATCGCACTTTCAGCGATTCCAAGTAGTGGGTTCAGTGGCGGAGAATGAGCTGCACCAAATCGGCTGCTCTGACAATGAACAGGCCACGACAAATAGCCAGTGATTAATGGGCTGCAACTGCAGCAAACAGGCTAGAGCAAACAGGCCATGCCAAATGGGCCATGATGGCAACAAATGGGTGGTGGTGAATGGGCTGTGGTGGTGGCAAATGGGCTGCAATGAATGGGCGCGGCAGCACTGAATGGGCCATGGAGACTAGACCAGATGAATACCCGATGGATGCTCGGAGGCAAAGGCAGACTTTTTTTCTTGTTTTCCTCCTCCCAAAAGAGGTAGATGCGTCTTAAGTCTGCTGCATCTTATACTCTGAAAAATACAGTAGGTTTCATCACCCTTACCACCATAAGGCAGACTCTAATAGTAAGTCTAGTTGTCTTTGCTCTTTGTCTTTTATCAGTAACACTCTACCTGTTTTAGTTGCCTCAGTTCCATCATATACAATAGGGAATATCGGATCATGGAGAGGCCCTTCAGCCACAATCCAATCCAAATCCACTACTGCTCTACTCTTAGTTGAATCAAATAGTATCTTCTTCAGAATTAATTGGATTCATTACTTCCTTGTGGCGGTTCCAGATAATGGAGGAGGGTGACACTTGAGAATTGGAGACTTACCAGATAGTGATCTGACCATTGCAGGGGGAAAAAAATCAATATTTCCCCCAAATCCATATTGCCCTTAGCTTTGATATAATTAGTTAAGTTTTGCTTTGATATGTTTATCAATCTAACCAATATTTTTTAAAAAACGTGTCTTAGAATTTATGTGAATTCACTAAATTATTTATAGAATTGCTGCTAAGCAAGCTATGGCTTAACATGTTTTATGAACACATTCATTATAGAAGTTAAATCATGGCTTATGTGATTGTGCTATGTGTGAACCCAGATAGGGCTCTTATTCAAACAAGTAATTATAGTTTTGTACAATGTGTTAACCTATTGAAGGAAATTTCCTTTTGAATAATAACATAGAATAGAAATGGTATAAGTATTCAACATTTTAAATTGCTTTTTATCCACTTTTGCAAATAACTTGGAAAGGTAAGAAAAACTAAAGTGTTCATGCAAGATACCATATTAATTCTGTTAAATTCCTTCAAGAATTCCTTCAAGAATTTAACTTCATACAATATTTTTTTTTATTTGTGGGATTTGAATTAATATTAGTGCTTGGCAGCAAAATCATGTTTACAATTGAAGAGGAGTAAAATTGATTGAAATAACTTTTTAAATAAATGTGTGTTTTGAGTATGCTCTGAATACTGTAACATTTAATTTATGTATAGACAGTATGTTTCCTGATCTTCCTACATTCCTCTAGTCACAGCTTTTTTATGTTAGCAGTCATTGCTTACATTTTGAGTTTGTTTTGGCCCACAAACAAAGAAAAGTTCTTTAAACAGATACATCCAAAGATAGTTTTTGTCAAGAATGTTGATTTGCTTTCCATACATTCTTATCAATAGTCTAGACACATGAAGATCACAGTGAATAGTCTATCATTTTTTTAAAAAAACAATTTCCTTCCTTAAACAATGAACTTTTCATTCTGTTTTATGAAAGGATGGGCACAGCCTTTCTCCATAAGAGAAAAAAAGAAAGAATGGGTGTGGGAGAGAAAGAGTAAGATAGATAGTAGCAGTTTTTTTTCTCTTGGTGGCTCCCATCTAATCAGTAGATAAATAAAAGAGCTGTGTTGCAGGAAGTAAGCACTAGTTAACACAACACCAGGGTTGTCTAATAATGTAATTATAAATAATTTGGTTCTATATCATGTATCTTTGTTTTTACAGAAAGCAGAAGCCACTGGAGAAAAACGACCAAGAGGCCGACCCAGGAAATGGGTAAATACATTTTTAAATATTACTATTTCATTCCCCGAACATACATTAATATAGATGCTTATCTTCTTTTTGTTTGTTTAAATTCATTGCTATTTTATACTTAATTTATCTTCTAGTGAATCCTAATCTGGCTTTAAATGATTGATATACTTAGTTAATAGCTAGGATTCATATCATAGTACAGTGGCACTGTAGGAGGCAGATTCTAGAAAGCTGCAGAAAGCAGACCACAATATCTGAAGTGGAAAAGAGAATGGGAGTCCCAGATAAAGCACCTCTCAACTTCCTGGTGGGCTATATACGAGTGATCCCTCGTTTATCGCGGGGATTAGGTTCCAGGACCATCTGCAATAAACGAAAAGCTGCGAAGTAGGGACGCAATGCTTTTTTGAAATATTATAGGGTTTTCTAAAGGCAGAGATCAGATGAGAAATGTTAAACAGCGAAGCCTTGTTGTATTGATGCCCTTGGCCGCCGCAGCCACCTCCTTGAAAACGCTCAGGGATCTGGATGGAAGAAAGGAGATGCCTGCCTTGCTTCCCCTCGTCCTGTCCAGAGCAGGAAAGCCACCAAGGCAGAGCCTTCTGCTTCCCCCTTGGCTCCGCCATAGCCTCCCGACCCCCAGGCAGCCCTAGAATCCCGGCCACCAAGGCCTTTCCCCGTCCTCTGATTCCTTCTGATGCACCGAGGCAGAAGACAGTTAGCCTTCTACTTCCCCATTGGCTCCGCCACAGCCTCCCAACTTACGGGTAGCCCTAGAATCCCAGCAGACACCGCAAGCCCCTGACTGCGCATGAACACACGCCTCATAGAAATCTGCGATGCACTGGAGCCATGAGCGGTGAACCGAAGTGGCGAGGGATCACTGTATACCTTCTCTATATTTGTAGATTAATCTTGCCTAATTTGCCTCATCAGTTTGTGTTATATCATAACTGCAACCTTATTAGACAACGTCTGTTAATTATACAGGCTGGGAAACCCAAGATCTGTAATTCAAATACATTTGGGTGGAGTAGATTAGGAAAGTAGGTTACAGATAGATGATATTTGTAAGAAACATCTATAAGGCGTCCTGTGTGCAAAATGGTGCAGCAATTTTGTGCTCCTGATTGCTATCACTTATTCTCTTCATCACAATCCCCAACCATATTCTCACTGTTTTACAGCTCTTTAGCCAAACTTGCTTCTCTTTCTGGCTACAGCATTAAGAACATAAGAACATAAGAAGAGCCATGCTGAATCAGGCCAAAGCCCATCGAGTCCAGCATTCTGTGTCACACAGTGGCCCACCAATTGTACATGGGGATGTTGAGCAGAAAGAGAAGGAAAAACCCTCCCTTTCCCTTGACCCCCAACAAATGGTACTCAAGGGAATCCTGCCTGTCTCAACCAATGTAGAGGTGGCACATGGACATGTTTCAATAATCACCAATACACTTGGCATTCATGAATCTGTCCAATCCTGCCTTGAAGCTATCAAGGCTGACAGCTGTCACGACCTCTTCTGGAAGTGAATTCCATAAACCAACAACCCTCTGGGTGAAGAAATATTTCCCTTTATTTGTCCTTACTTTCTTTCTTATGAGCTTTAGGGAGTGCCCCCTCGTCCTAGGATTGTGTGATAGAGAAAATAATTTTTTCTCTATCCACCTTTTCTATCCCATGCATGATTTTATACACTTCAATCAAGTCACCTCTTAAACTTGCCGTCTTTCAAGGCTGAAGAGACCAAGGCGTTGCATTGGTTGTGGGAGGAAAGGACTGGACTTTTTGTAATTTTGTTATTTTGCTATCTCTTCAGCGAATAGTGTAAGTAATATACTAATTTTGTGGTAATAGATGCTAAATTGCATATGTCATTGTAAGTGTAAATATAAATATAGGTATATAAAAACGGTTGTAGGTGCTCATTAATGTTTTTTTGCCTGAACCTCTGAAAACTGCAAGCACTGAAGTTGTGAAAGTGAAATGAAAGTGTTGAAAGAAGGCTCATGAAGAGTAACTGGTTTCCTACCTTTAGACTCTAATTTGCTCAGAGACTTTTCTTTATTTATTGAGTGGAAATAGTTGTGTGAGCCTTATCAGCATGAATGAACCTCAGCTCTTGCTTTAAAAAAAAGAGAATGAGATAGTTTGTTGGGTAATTCAGTTACAAAGGTTAAAGAGAGGTTTATCAGGCATCAGAAAGTGATTATGAAAGAGGATAAAATTCAAATAGAGTGTATGCATAGATAAGGTTAATAAACAAAACTTCTTTGTTTCTTTCCATAGTGTCCAGGGACAACTCTGCCTCAGAGTTAAGAAACTTATACCAAACAACTCAGTGGCTTTACATTATTTATCCTGTTTGGGTTGTCACAGAAAAATTGTCTTAACCAAAGTGAACTTGGGTTTTCAATCCAGTCTTTAAGTCAAGGTATATATACTCACAAGAGTGGAAATTGTTGTATAATTTTTAAAATAGGGATAGTGTAGCTAGAGCAGATGGATTAAGTATTAGTTTTGGGTTTATTCTCTTACCTGCATCCCAACATCCTATCAGTAGAAATAAACTGGGGAGGGGGCAAGAAAAAAGAAGAGGTGTCAGCTGTGCTGGCAAAACTGCCTGTTGTAGTATAGTCAGCTGTAATCTTAATATTATTATTATTATTATTATTATTATTATTAATTAGATTTGTATGCTGCTCCTCTCCGAAAATCCTTTATTAACTACTCAATTTATAACTTTTCTGAACAATAATGCTGAACAATTTAGTGGATTACTTTTTTGAAATACACACACACAAATTTATATTATTATTTTTAGAAATAATTTTTAAAACATATATTACATTTCTTTTTATATTTTCCCTATAACAACTGTAAGAGGTGAGGTGAGCTAAGAGAGTGTGACTGGCCCAAGATCACCCAGCTGGCTTCTGTGGCTAAGGTGGGACTAGAATTTGTAGTATCTTGCTTTTCAGACTGGTGCCTTAGCCACTGGATTAAACTGGTGTTTGTTTTTATACTGTAGAATAGAAATAGCTTATCCTCAAGCTAGGCTAGTATGATGTATATTAATAATTGAGGAGCTGTATTCTACCTTTTCATTTTTCAATATTTTCAATAAAATGTTTATTTATTAAATATTATAATGCACCCAGAGAATATGGGGATAAATGTTAACCTGAATATATAACATGTAAATTACATGATCCTGTCTTGAATGGGGCTGGACTAGAAGATCTCTGAAGTTCCTTCCAGCCTTATGGTTCTATGTTCTGTAATTGAGTAAATCTCATTTATATAGTAATTTCTGATGAGTTCTGATGAGAAATATGTGTAGGTAGAGTTGTTCTCTGATGAAAGAGCTTAGGAAGGAGCTCCCTATTTGCATTAGACTATACCAAGAGCTCTGTACTGAGAGCAAAGTATAGCAAGACAAAAATCAATGAGGTGTGTTATCTTAAACCGTATAGGCTTATGCATTTTACAGGCAACTCTGTCACATAAGTTCCATTTAAACTTTAAAATAATAGTTATTGTATGTTTAATCAAGCATATGTACAATAAAATATTTTTATAATACTGTAGTGTTCATAGAGATTTTTAAAATTATAATTTGCAAAAGACAAGATGCATTTTTAATAACTACATAATTTGTTTTTGCTACATTTATGAATTTTACTGTATGTTGTTTATCAAACTGCATGAAGTATTATTTCTTCTCTGCCTTCACTATGTACATAAAGTGATGCATTATCTAATGGATCACAGTCATTTCAATTGAAATATTTTTCATTTCCAAAAACTATGAATCCCCTGGTGAAACTGTTACCTTGCTTTAATAGTAGAGGTGTAAATATATTATTTTTCCAGTAAATGTTATATTTTGAAAATATGCTATGGAAATGAGTTATTTAGTTTCTGTGCTTGACTGAAAAACGTCAGGACAAAAACTCCAGTGTTCATTCATCATAAACAACCAATATTGTATAAGATTTGGGTTCAGTACATCAGTTTCATATGCACCAATTGTTGTATTATTGAAAAAGTAAGTATTTTGGTCTTAATTCAGACTAGATTGAGTCATACTAACTCTTCATTTCAGCGAGATCCTAATATGTAGTTTTAATACCAAATGATAACCATGCTTCCTCTCAAAATTATTTACCTCTATGCAATAATGCCAATTTTATGCAAGTTTTGTAGACTTTCATAAATAAAAATTAGACCTGTTTCATAAATAACATGGCAAGTAGTTTAATTTTGGATAGTAATTGGAAATACTATAAACTACAACAGCGTTTCCCAACCGGTGTGCCGCGGCACACTAGTGTGCCGCGAGACACAGCCAGGTGTGCCGCCAAGCTCCTAGGGAAAAAGGAGAGCTTAAGGAGAGCCCTGCCCAGCTGGAGATTCCCTGGCAGCACCAGGTAGAAGCCGGCAATGCAGCACCCTTTTCCAGTGCCGCGCAAGGAGCTGGGCGTTGGAGTTTGGGGTGGGGAGCGATGAAAGTGCGGAGGCCGGCGCCGCGGCTGCCCCCACCCCCAGTGCCTCCGTTCCCCTCGTGCCCCTGGCTTCTCGCCGCTGACGCCCGCCCTCCCGCCCTCCCGCTCGATCTGCCCCTTTCTCCAGCTCCTCCGGCGAGCGCTCGGAGAAAACCTTCTCACAGCGGAGGTCGGAGAAGGTTCTTTGGAACGTCGGGGGTGCGTGCGTGCGCGCGCCCTATCCCCCAGCCAGCCTACCCGGAAAAGCTTTGCCGGCCTCCGCAGAGAAGGAAGAGAGAGAACAAGAGAGAGAAAGAAAGGAAGAGAGAGAAAGAGATAGCAAGAGAGACAGAATGAGAGAGAGAGAGAAAGAGAAAGAAAGAAAGAAAGAGACAGCAAGAGGGAGGAAGGAGGGAGAGAGAAAGAGCAAAAGAGAGAGGAAGGAAGAGAGAAAGAGAGATAGCAAGAGAGACAGAATGAGAGAGAGAAAGAAAGGAAAGAAAGAAAGACAGCAAGAGGGGGGGAAGAGGGAGAGAGAAAGAGCAAAAGAGAGAGGAAGGAAGGGAGAAAGAAAGGGATGGAGAGAGAGAGAAAGAGGGAGGGAGAGAAAGAGGGAGGGAGAGAGAAATAGAGCGAAAGGGAGAAAGAGAGATTTTTTTTGTCCAAACTTTTTTGCGCCCCCCCCTCAATGTTCCCCAGGATTTTGAAAATGTGAATAATGTGCCGCGGCTCAAAAAAGGTTGGGAAACACTGAACTACAATACTCTATTTTATTTATTATATATAATATAAAACAATTTAGCTATATTACACATTTTCAACAATTACTGATCAAAGGTTAATTTACCTATCCTAATTTATTTATTTATTTATTCATTTATTCATTCATTCATTCGATTTTTATGCCACCCTTCTCCTTAGACTCAGGGCGGCTTACAACATGTTAGCAATAGCACTTTTTAACAGAGCTAGGCTAATAAAAATAATTCATTTTTGTTTCCTTTACAGTTTATTTTATTTATTTATTAATTGGACTTGTATGTCGCCCCTCTCCATGGACTCAGGGCAGCAGTTCTATTATTTATTTATTTATTTATTCAATTTTTATGCCGCCCTTCTCCTTAGACTCAGGGCGGCTTACAACATGTTAGCAATAGCACTTTTTAACAGAGCTAGGCTATTGCCCCCACAATCTGAGTCCTCATTTTACCCACCTCGGAAGGATGGAAGGCTGAGTCAACCTTGAGCCGGTGATGAGATTTGAACCGCTGACCTTCAGATCTACAATCAGCTTCAGTGGCCTGCAGTACAGCACTCTACTTGCTGCACCACCCCGGCTCACTATTAATTCTATTTAAAGCAGTTGAATTAGTGGATCAGTTCACAGTATCTTTTCACCTTTAGTAGTAAATCATAGCCACTGCTAATTTTCATGGGTACCTAAATTGTCTAAACTGAAAAACGGTTCGTACCTCATCAGAGGGGTTTTTTTTTCAAGTTCCTTCCTTCCTTCCTTCCTTCCTTCCTTCCTTCCTTCCTTCCTTATTTCCTTCCTTCCTTCCTCCCTCCCTCCCTCCCTCCCTCCCTCCCTAGAAATCTGTTTTCAGTTATATTACAATCAAAATACAATTTGCATGAACTCATGGTATTCTATCCAAATGTGGCATTCAACCCAAGTTAATAATTTATTGGAAATTAACAAATTTTAACCATCATGAGTTATAATGGTTATTGTTTTAATGGAAAAAATACCTCTTGTAGGCTAGGCACAAAAATTCATGAGAGCCTGATAGTTTCCAAGTATAATCAATATCTATTAAAGTAGATGATAGAGTATGGAGTTCTGCTCCTAGTTCATTACAAAGGAAACAAGATAAGACAGCCAGCTTGGCTATTGGTTAAGCGATCAGGCTAAAAAGAAGGACACTGAGTTCTAGTTCTGCCTTAGCCATAAAGGCCAGCTAGGTGACTTTAGGCCAGTCACTCTTTCAACCCAATCCAATACATATGGTTGTTGTGAGGAAAATAGGAGGAGAAAAGAATATTAGGTATGGTTGCTGCTTTGACTTGTTTATAAAAATAATAGGTTGAAAAAATCTGAATAAATAAAACCTAAATAAATAACAGTAAAGAGCAAAGATACAACTTAAAATAATGTACTCTGATCTAATGTAATTTGGATTCATTTGAAATGTTAATTAAATCTAGAATTTCCACGTGTCTGCATGAGAGATCTCTAGATTGCAGTCCTTAGTTTGTAGCTTGCAGTCGGAAGTGGAAAGATTGTCCCAGCCACGTGCTGTAATGCAGCCATGTGTCCAGCCTCCACTTCCACAGCGCCCCCCGAGGAGGAGGGCTGTGTGGACAACTGTTGGTTCAGGAAGATTGCGTGCAGTTGAGCAAAAACATAGCAATTTTGGTCTCTCTGTATCGAATTCCTATAATGTTCTTGCGGATTTAAATAGTAAGGATGTTGGAGATATTAGCAAGGTCCCTCAGGCAGAGAATGAGGGGATGTTCAAAGGGGAAGTTGTCGTAAATGTCACCAAACCATCAAGTGTAGTTAGAAATAAAAAGAGGACACATTTTCTTGTGGGTGATTCGACTGTTAGAGGTGTTGATTTGGGACAGAGCAAGGATGTGGTGAAGGTGCTGAGGTGTCTCCCAGGGGCCACTGCCAGCAGGGACAGGAGGCGGATTACAAACATTGTTGAGGCTGTGAGTAAAGGTAATAACGTTGATGTGGTGGTGCATCTTGGCACAAATGATTTGTCCCAGAGAAATGTTAATGTAGTAAAAAGAGATTTTCAATGTCTAAGTGTGGAGCTGGGTAAAATAACTGATTCAGTGACTTTCTCAGAGGTGTTACCGGTTTGTGGCCAAGAGGATAAAACAATGTGTATCAGAGAGTTTAATGTGTGGTTAAGGCAGTGGTGTAATGCTGAAGGTTTTGGCTATGTAAGTCATGATGACAGTAGGTGGTCTAATAGGGAGTTGTTTAAGAGGGATGGTTTGCATCCATCATACAGAGGTACCCAGGTGCTCGGTGAGGAATTCAGAACTTTTTTGGACAGGCATTTAAACTAGGTAAAGGGGACAGAGATGTAACTGATGTGGGTGATTTCTGTCCCCGACCAATGAGGATAAAGCAGTTTTTGGAAGCTTATGAAAAGGGAGCTGCAAATGAAATAGATGTAGTTGTTGATGATAAGGGGCAAACTAATAATGAAAATAATGTTCTTCGGGTAATGTGCACGAATGCTCGAAGCTTGAGCAACAAGCTCTGTGAATTAATGGCCATAATATATAGAGATAATTTGGACCTGGTTGCCATAACTGAGACATGGTTTAAGGATTCTAATGAATGGGAAATATCCATACCAGGATATACACTGTATAGGAAGGATAGAATAGAGAGAAGGGGAGGTGGAGTAGCCATTTATATTAAAGAAAGTCTAAAAACAACACTAATTCACAATACATGTCAAGATCTAGAGACTCTCTGGATTTGCATGCAAAATAAAGAAGGTTCTGTCATTAGAATTGGGGTGATCTATAGGCCTCCAGGGCAATCCGAGGAATATGACAACAAGATGGTGGATGAAATTACCCAAATGGCAGTAAAGGGAGATATTGTGGTTATGGGTGATTTCAACATGCCTGATGTTGACTGGAATATCCCCAGTGCCCTTACATGCAAAAGTAAGAATATAGTAGAGGCCTTTACAGGAGCAGCTCTTGCACAGCTGGTTAAGACACCAACTAGAGGGGAGAATATTCTAGATTTAGTTTTTACGAATGGGAATTGGGTTTCAGATGTCAAGGTGGGAGAAAATTTAGGATGCAGTGACCATCTATGTTTGTGGTTTGATGTAAAAACTAATTGTGAGCAATCCTATAATGCAACCAAAGTATTGGATTTCAGAAAAACAAATTTTAATGCAATGGGGGAATATTTAGAAAATGAATTAAAGGGGAGGGATAAAATGGCAGGAGCGAGCACCCAGTGGACTGTATTAAAAAAGGCCATCTTAAAAGCCACTGGACTGTATGTAAGACAAATAACTAAAGGTAAAAGGAAGAAGAAACCGCTATGGTTTAGCAATGATGTAAGGGCTATAGTCAATGAAAAAAAGGCTGCCTATAGGAGGTATAAAGAGTCTGGAAGTATAGCTGATAGGGAGGTGTATAAAATGAGACAGAAGGAGGCGAAACAGATAATATATGCTGCTAAAGCCTCAAAAGAGGAAGAAATTGCCAAATCTGTAAAGAAGGGGGATAAAACCTTCTTCAGATATATTAGTGATAAGAAGAAGAAAAACTGCGGCATCACAAAACTTAGTACCGGGAATAATACATGCATTAATGGGAATAAGGAGATCGCTGACCATTTCAATAGCTACTTCTGTTCAGTTTTCTCAAAAGACACCGTACAAAATAATACTATAGAGGGATATAGCATTGCTTCCAGCTGTACGGATTCAGCTCCAGTGATCTTAGAAGCCGATGTCTTAGAAGAACTTGAACGATTAAAGATAAATAAGGCAATGGGTCCAGATGGCATCCACCCCAGAGTTCTTAAAGAACTCAGATCTGTCATTACTACCCCCCTGACTGATTTGTTTAACCAATCCTTGTTAACAGGAGAAGTTCCTGAGGATTGGAGAATGGCCAGTGTTGTGCCTATTCACAAGAAGGGCAGTAGAGAAGAAGCTGGTAACTACAGGCCAGTTAGCTTGACATCAGTTGTAGTTAAAATGATGGAGACTCTACTCAAAAAGAGGATAAATCAGCACCTAAAAAACAATAACTTATTGGACCCAAATCAGCATGGCTTTACTGAAGGCAAATCATGTCAGACTAATCTCATTGATTTCTTTGACTATGTAACAAAGGTGTTGGATGAAGGTGGTGCCGTGGATATTGCCTACCTGGACTTCAGCAAAGCCTTTGATACGGTTCCACATAAAGAGCTGATAGATAAATTAGTGAAGATTGGACTTAATCCCTGGATAGTTCAATGGATTTGCAGCTGGCTGAAGCATAGACATCAGAGAGTTATTGTTAATGGCGAGTATTCTGAGCAGAGTCAGGTTACAAGCGGTGTGCCACAAGGGTCTGTTCTGGATCCTATTCTTTTTAATATGTTTGTGAGTGACATAGGGGAAGGTTTGGTAGGGAAAGTTTGCCTATTTGCCGATGGCTCTAAAGTGTGCAATAGGGTTGATATTCCTGGAGGGGTCTGTAATATGGTAAATGATTTAGCTTTACTAGATAAATGGTCAAAGCAATGGAAACTGCAGTTTAATGTTTCCAAATGTAAAATAATGCACTTGGGGAAAAGGAATCCTCAGTCTGAGTATTGTATTGGCAGTTCTGTGTTAGCAAATACTTCAAAAGAAAAGGATTTAGGGGTAATGATTTCTGACGGTAGGGAAAGCAAGTAGGATGCTTGGCTGCATAGCTAGAGGTATAACAAGCAGGAAGAGGGAGATTATGATCCCGCTATATAGAATGCTGGTGAGACCACATTTGGAATACTGTGTTCAGTTCTGGAGACCTCACCTACAAAAACATATTGACAAAATTGAACGGGTCCAAAGACGGGCTACAAGAATGGTGGAAGGTCTTAAGCATAAAACGTATCAGGAAAGACTTAATGAACTCAATCTGTATAGTCTGGAGGACAGAAGGAAAAGGGGGGACATGATCGAAACATTTAAATATATTAAAGGGTTAAATAAGGTTCAGGAGGGAAGTGTTTTTAATAGGAAAGTGAACACAAGAACAAGGGGACACAATCTGAAGTTAGTTGGGGGAAAGATCAAAAGCAACATGAGAAAATATTATTTTACTGAAAGAGTAGTAGATCCTTGGAACAAACTTCCAGCAGACGTGGTAGATAAATCCACAGTAACTGAATTTAAACATGCCTGGGATAAACATATATCCATCCTAAGATAAAATACAGAAAATAGTATAAGGGCAGACTAGATGGACCATGAGGTCTTTTTCTGCCGTCAGACTTCTATGTTTCTATGTTTCTATGAACAGCAGATTGAAGAAGAATCTCTTAAAGATTAGATAAAGTATAAATATTTTAGTTTTGATAAGGTATTTTGGTACATTAAATGACAGTAGTATTTTTTTTTATAAACTTGTACAATTAAACACATATACAATGAATCTCTTTTAATTACAGTAATACCTCGTCTTACGAACCTAATTGGTTCCGGGGGGAGGTTCGTAAGACGAAAAGTTCGTAAGACGAAACATTGTTTCCCATAGGAAACAATGTAAAATCAATTAATCCGTGCAACAACAAAAAAACCGCCGCCGCCTGGCTGTCACCTTTTGAATCAGCCGGGGGGCTTCTCGGTGGCCTCCCGAACGCCAAACCCGAACTTCTGGGTTTGGCGTTTGGGAGGCTGCAGAGAAGCCCCCCGGCTGTTTTTAAAGGTGACAGCCGGGCAGCGGGGCTTTTCGGCGGCCTCCCGAACCCCGAACCCGGAAGTTTGGCAAAAGTTCAGGTTCGGGAGGCCGCTGAGAAGCCCTGCCGCCCGGCTGTCACCTTTTAAAACAGCCGGGGGGGCTTCTCGGAGGCCTGCCGAACGCCGAACCAGGAAGTTCGGGTTTGGCGTTTGGGTTCAGGAGGACGCTGAGAAGCCCCCCGGCTGTTTCAAAAAGCAACAGCTGGGTGGCGGGGCTTTTCGGCGGTGGCAACGGCGGGTTCGTAAGAAGAAAAAGGTTCATAAGAAGAGGCAAAAAAATTCTGAACCCCGGGTTCATATCTCGGGTTGTTCGTAAGACGAGGGGTTCGTATCATGAGGTACCACTGTATTTCCTACATGTCATTTTGGGGAGGCATGATTTTGTTTTCTTCAGTTTTTTAAAAATGAAAAGGATTTTCAGCATGAAATATTATTGATCATTTATCCCATGGTATCTACTTTGTAATGCTTTAAAACGTAATACTGGAGTGTTTCCCTGAAAATAAGACCTTGTCTTGTTTTTTTGTTTGAACCCTGAAATAAGGCCTTGGCCTTATTGCCATGTACTCAAAAGCCTGATTTGAGTTATTATTAGGGGATGTCTTATTTTGGGGGAAACAGGGTAACATTAATGATCAGTGATTAGCTAGCATTCTAACTTTTTCATTATTCTTTGGATTCCAGCCTGCAGTATAGTGGATAAAAAATACTTTTGAAATTTTACCTGTTATTTTCAGAACATATTAATTTTTAGTCTCTGCAATGGAAGTTTGTAGCTAGTCTACTTCTTTAAGACTTTGATCGAAAGACTGGGTTTCTATCTAATTATATACCTTTTCATTGTCGGAATAATGCACCAAACTTATTTTTCCCCCCAATATGGCTAATACAGGTAGTCCTTGACTTACAACAGTTCGTTTAATGTCTGTTCAAAATTATAACAGCACTGAAAAAAGTGTCTAATGATCTTTTTTTTACACTTATGATCATTGCAGCATCCCCATAGTCACATGATTTACATTTAGATGCCTGACAACTGTTCCACATTTATGATGGTTGCAATGTCCTACAGTCATGTGATCACCTTTTTGCAACCTTCTGACAAAGTCCATGTGGAAAACAGATTCACTTAATAACAGTGCTACTAATTTAACAACTGCAGTGATTCACTTAACAAGTGTGGTAAAAAAGTTGTAAAATGGGACAAAGCTCACTTAACAAATTTCTCACTTAGCAACATAAATTTTGGGTTTCATTGCGGTCGTAAACTGAGGACTAGGTGAGAATAGTAAGGATTTTCTTGTACATACCCCCTTTCCCAAACTGAGTAGAATAAAAATATTTCTTTTTCCTTATTTACTTTTCTTTTTAATCTTTGATCTTGAGCAGTTGAATTATATATATGTATGTATATATATGTGTGTGTGTATATACACTGTGTATGTATGTATATATATATATGTATATATATATATATATATATTCATATTTCTTCCATTGTACCAATATCATAAATTCTAACAAAAACACATATGAGTTTTGTCTGTTGTGTTTGCAATTGAAAGTTGCCTTGCCCTGGAAAAGGGTGTGCGGGGGGTTGTTTTTGGCCGCGTGGCCACGTGGCCGAATGCCTTAGAGGTAACATTGACGTAGAGGCAATAGGTGGTAGTGGTGAGGTGCCAGGGCAGCGGCAACCCCTGCAGCCTGGAATAGTTGATTGGTGGTATTTGGACCACCAATCAGCTGCTTGTACTGCTGAAGCTGACCAGGCTGTTAGTTGTTTTTTTTGCAAGGGGGCAAATTGCTGGGAGGCAGAGGCAGATTTTTTTCCTACCCAAAAGCTAGGTGTGTCTTATAGTCCAAAAAATATGATACATCCTAATTAAGTAATTGATATAAATACCAAGTACTTGATAAAACATAAAAATTAAGAGGAGCTCCGTTCTAGAATCTTTGACATTTCACCTAGTTTGTAATAAAGCATTAAAATACAGTGGTACCTCAGTACTCGAACGCTTTGGTTCTCGTACATTTCTGATAACGAACAAAATTTTTGGCAAAAATTTGCTTCGGTATCTGAACAAAAATTCGGATACCGAACAGCCAGAGAAAATTTTGTTCATTATCCAAAATGTTACCGCCGGGGGCGGCTGCAATCTCAGCAGCTTCAGTGGGCTGAGGAGCTCTCTTAAGAGCTCCAAGCTGCAGGAAGGGTGGGGGCTGCTGCAATCCCGACAGCTTCGGGGGGCTCCTTTCCTCATTGCTTCTTCTTATTACCTGTAAGCAGCTGCAAAAACTTTCTCCTTCCCGGCGGCAGCTTCCCTTCGAGGAGCAACAGCGCTGGGAACGTCACGTGATGAAGGGAAGCCGCCGGAGCCATCTCAGCAGTTGCTGCCGCTCCAGCAGCTTCCCTTCATTACGTGACGTTTCCGGCGCTGTTGCTCCTCGAAGGGAAGCAGCCACCGGGAAGGAGAAAGTTTTTGCAGCTGCTTACAGGTAATAAGAGGAAGCAATGAAGAAAGGAGCCCCCCGAAGCTGCCGGGATTGCAGCAGCCCCCACCCTTCCTGCAGCTTGGAGATCTTATAGAGTTCCTCAGCCCCCTGAAGCTGCTGGGATTGTAGCAGCCCCCACCCTTCCTGCAGCTTGGAGTACCGAATTTATTTATCCCATTGGAAATAAAGAAAATAGATTTAATTGGTTCCCAGCGAGTTAATGGGCTGGGAACCAATTAAATCCATTTCCATTATTTCCTATGGGATAAATAAATTCGGTACTCGACCAAATCGGTTCTCAACCACACTTCTGGAACGAATTGTGGTCGAGTACCGAGGTACCACTGTATTGGAAAATCAGCCTAGTGATCGTTTTATTACTAATTTAGTCAACTTTGAAAGTTAAACAGCATTTATAGTCTGGAGGTGGTAATGGGTTAAATAACACTCCACTACCTTCCCATGCTCATTTTGCTCCATTCTTCACCAACTTGGTCAGTTTAATTTTAATTGAATCTTAAAATTTAAGATCGCTATTGTTTTAATGTCTTATATGGTGCTTTTATCAAATATTGTAAGCCACTAAGAATAACCTTTGGCAAGTCAAAAATATAAACGTTTTAAAAATGGGGGGAAATGACACAGCTCATTAAAATAAATAATATATAAGAATAAATAAATAAGAATAAAAGAGGAATCTAAACTCTAAACAGAAAAATTTGATGCATCACAGTTGTTTCCATGTATTGAATGTGCCTTATTTTTGTCAAATTTATTTTAAACATTTCATACTGAAGTTGTTGAATGAACTACATACACTGTGGTTAACATCTGGCTATAGATTTACTGAGAAATAATGGTGCAAAGTGACTATCTCTTTTAAGTTAAAATCAGAGTATTGATTTTAAGAATATTCCTTCCTTCCTTCCTTCCTTCCTTCCTTCCTTCCTTCCTTCCTTCCTTCCTTCCTGCCTTCCTTCCTGCCTTCCTGCCTGCCTGCCTGCCTGCCTGCCTGCCTGCCTGCCTTGTTTACTTACTTACTTACTTACTTACTTACTTACTTACTTACTTACTTACTTACTTACTTACTTACTGTAGGCCCTGTTTCCTCCCAGGAGATTCTTAGAGAGGCCCCATGGAGGCTTCTCCCTGCCTTTTCCGGTTACACTTTCGGAGGCTCGTGATTGTAAGTGGAAAATGGTTCTTGAGAAGAGGCAAAAAAATCTTGAACACTCGGTTCTTATCTAGAAAAGTTTGCAAGTAGAGGCATTTGCAGGTAGAGGCATTTGCAAGTACCACTGTACTTGACCTTTTGATTATGTTAACCAATATGTAAGACACAGCATTGATTAATCAAAATTTGAAGTTGCCAAATAGCTAACCATTCAGGTACATAATCATAATTATCAGTAGAATTGAATAATTTTACGTCATCGGCAAAAAGAATACAATTTCTTTTAAGTTGATCACACAAATTGTTAATACAGTGTACCCTCGATTTTCGTGGGTTCAAACTTCGCGAATAGCCTATACCACGGTTTTCCAAAAAGTATTAATTAAAAAATACTTCGCGGGTTTTTTTCTATACCATGGTTTTTCCTGCCCGATGATGTCATAGGTCATCGCCAAACTAATAATTTTTGCAAATAAATAACAAAAAATAATAATTATTATTATTAACAAATACTTATGTTTATTTTTTTTAATAAGTTTTTTTATTAAATTTTTCCACAACAAACAAACAAACAAACAAACAAACAAACAAACAAAAAGCTTAAAGAAAAAGTGCCCAACACCAATAATCCCTCCACCATTAGGGGGTTCAGTTATTTACAGTAAATTTCAATTTCTTCCTTGGCTTCAGTTTACATTTCTTTACATACAAAGAGTGATTGAAGTTTATTTTTCACATTGTCGTCATATATTCTACGTAAAATATAATCTCACCTTATTCCATCGTGCCATCAGCTTCTCCAATTTATTTTCATCACAGTTAATTAATCTTGATTCCGTAATTTCAAAGTGAATGTGGTCCACCATGTACCAGTACCAATTTTGCATTGTCCATTTATTGCTGTCCTTCCACCCTAATACCACTACTGCTTGTGCACTTTCCAAGGCTGCTGTTTTGATTTCTCTAAATTCTCGTAATTCCCCATGTTTAACTAATGTTGCTAATTCTTTCGTGATTATCCAATTAATGTTTAACATATTGTTAATTTCATTCTGTACTTCCAAAATTTTTGAACTTCAGCACATTCCCAGAGCATATGCATAAAAACTCCTTTTATTTGGCAACCGTGCCAACAGTTTCCTTTTCCTTTCCTCTGGAAGTGTGCTAGTTTTACTGGCGTGAAGTACCATTTGTGTAAAATTTTCCTTCTCATTTCTCTAATTCTTGTGTTCTTTATCTTATATATATTTTCTACTACGTCTTCCATCTCGTTTTCATTGATCTGTAATTCGTTTTGCCAGTATCTTGTTAGGCCTTTAATCACTTCCTCTTCCACTTGTAATAACATACTATAAATCTTACTAGCCTGTCCTTTTGAATCATTACTCTTTTCTTTCAGTATTTTCTCTAGACAGTTTTCTTCTCTTAAAAATGCTTCTTTAATCTCCGTTTTATTCAAATATTTGCATATTGCATTAATCTGCAACCATTTTTGTTGGCCCTACCACCATTCGAGGCGAGTTCTGTTAACTCTTCCATCTGTTTCATATAATTGTTCTATTCTCATTATGCCTTTATTGTTTAATTCCTTTATAACTCTATCTAGGTTAATATCATTATTTATGTTCAAAACATGCAACGTTGATAATTTTGAGTTCCTGTTTGCTAATTTCCCTTGCCATTTTGACCAAATATCTACAGCTGCTTTCAAAGGATCGGCTAATCTATTGATTTCTATTTTACTCCATTTTTTAAATAAGATCTCTTCATTTTTAACGTTGTTAATCTCCTTTTCAAGTTTATAAATATCAGGATCACTAAGTGTCTTATTCAATGGTGAGTAGCAGTAATAATGGTGAGTAAATGATTATTAAGGGAATGGGAAATGATAATTTAGGGGTTTAGGGTTGGTGGTTGACTCTGTTTCTCTGTAGAGGTCATCTCCGTGTTCTGCTTCGGATTTGTGATGTTTGGACTTCCAGCAGTAGTTGTTTTTTTAGATGTTTTGGTGAAGGTTGTTGTCATACTTGAAAGAGTTTTCCGTGTCTCTCTTTGTTGTTAAATATTTAATGATGTAAAATGAGTGGGTTATCTACCTTAAGAATTGTTTAAATCTCAGTTGATATTATTATCCTTTCCCCCCCCCCTCCTTTAATTTGCTTCTTCGGGTAGAATTTCCCTCTTGTCTACTAGTTACACAATACTTTCAATATTTTTTTACGATGTCAATGATCTTTAATAAAATTGATGGTTTTTTATTATTGTTATTGTTATTATTTTTCTTTTTTCTTTTTTTGTTGAACTTAGAAAGGTGTAAGCAATAAATGTTTTATAAATATTCTATAAGTATTCTATAATTAAATATTAAATATCCAATTTTTTTTTGTGTCGACTATGTATGTTTATAAGTTTGCACCGTTCCTCAGTCTGCTCTCAGACCATTCTCCCTTTTTTCCCTTATTATTTCATCACAATATATATCTATCACAGTGTATCAAAAAAATTTAATAAAAATTACTGATTACTAAAATATTAATTTACTAATAGGATTTACTTAATTATATACATTTATATTATCACCGTTAATTCAATTCATTCAATAATTCATAGTCTGACCTTAATTAAACCACTATTCAGAGTCAATCTTGTCTTTTCCAATTCATCAAATGATCAAGTTATCCAATAAATAAATCAGTTAAATAGTTCTAACATTTGTATAAGTTAGTAAATCAAACCATCCGTTTCTGTTTGTCTTAAATATAACTACAGGTCAATAACAATAAGTATAGTTTTCTAATCGAATAAATACTATCATAAATCTAATAAATACTATCATAAATATTGCAGTTAATTAATTAAATGGGCTTATCCAATACACTGGTAATGACGTTTTATGATTAAGAAGATTTAAGATATTTAAGATATTCTAATTAATAGGTAAACAAGCTTAGTACAAATTGGAGATATAAAAACAATCAAAATAAGATAAATATATGAAAATTTCCACTTTCCCAATGGAGCTGCAGTGTCTATCCTTTCTGGTTCTAAGATTCTCTCGTCTCTCTTCATGTCTCGTTGTTGATCTCCCTGTCTCTTCGGCTTTTTGTTGTCCCTCTGCGTCATTTTTTTTTGCTGCTTCAAAACACCCCGACTGCTTTCCCGACCTCAAAAAGAGGCAAAATAAACCGGCAAAACTTTCTTCTACTTTCTTTTTTCTTTTCTTTTCCTTCTTCCACATTGCACGCTGCATTAAGCACGCTGCTCTGCTGCCCCGAGATCCGTCTCTGCTTTGCCGATCCGACTCTATCTCTCTCTTCACTGTTTCCGTCGCCTCGGTGGATGTCTCCCCTGCTCCGTCTCTCTCTCTCCCTGGGCTGGATGGAAACACCATTCTGCTACTCCGCACGCCAGCCAACACACCGAACACACCGAGAGCACTCAGAAGACGTCATCTTTCCGCACTTTCCATACTCTCCGTCCTTTTCACCTCTCACAATACAACGCCCGCCATTCATTTCCGCTTACTCACTTCAACTTCCTTTTGCTTTCTCCCGATTCTGCTCTGATCACAACGCTCGCCGCTTTACCGCACTCCAGGAGACTCACAGAAAAGTAAATATTTACCATCAACAACATCCTCTAATTTGGGATAACAAATAGATTGCTGTTGTGCTCCGCCGATTTTGCTGATTTCACCGATTATAACTTTGACTCCCTGATGACCATTCAGCGTGCTGGGCCTTCGGGTTGAAGGTAAACCCCAACTTTTTCTCCCGTCTGTTCACGGGGATTCGTCTCTCTACCAGGGGGGTTTGCACCCCCCCTCGCTTGAGACTTCCCCTCTCCAGCACCCTCGATCGTGAGGAACTGTCTCCATTATCACGGCTAACAAATGGAAAATTTCGAGTGCAGATCTGGAGCCCCAAACCTGCATGTCGCACCGGCCTCGCCCTGCCCCCGGAAGTCCAAATTCAGGCTTCACTTGACCTCATTCAAGAATTTATGGCAAGAAGCCAAGAATCAACAGCTATAACCCAGGAAACAATGATGAGAAATCAAGAAGAAACCAATAAGAACTTTGACAAAATGGCAGGGAAGATAGAGGGTCTAGAGGCAAGAATGGAAGGTGTCCAAGATGCGATCAACAATCATGAACTTAGAATCAGAAGTATGGAAGCCAACATAACTAAAACTGATAACAACATTGTACTTGCCGAAGGAAGACTGAAAGCGGAAAATAAGGAGCTGGAGGGCGCCATCGCGGTGTTAGAGATGGAAAAATCCTCATATTACCTCCGCTTCCAAAACGTACCTGAACAGGCAGATGAAGACTTACCTACCAAAATGGTGAAGATACTAACTGAGAACCTACAACTAGACGAAGATGAAGTGAGGAATCATAGATGAGGTCTTCAGAATACAAACCAACTACGCTAAGAAAAACAGAGTCCCAAGAGAGGTACACATTCGTTTTACAAAAAAAACAGCAAGAGATGCAATTTACAGAAGCACCAGAAATGAGCAAATAATGTGTAACGATAAAGAGATAACTATTCTAAAACAGGTACCTAAAAGAATTAGAGAGAGGCGTAGAGAATTTCACTTTTTGACAGCAATTTTGACAGCAAAACTGATGAGAAAAGAGATACCTTTCAGATGGCTAATTCCAGAGGGACTATTGATAACCTGGAAAGATAAAAAATTTAAGATAGACTCATTCGAAAAAGCTGACAACTTGGAAGGAGAAATCGCATCCAGTTCCGAAGGAGGTGCTCAGACCAGACTGGAGAAAAGAGAACAAAGGCAACAAAGCTTAGAAAGAGAAAGATCTTAGCCCAAGAAAAGAAGACAGAGTGACAACAAGAGCGACAGCGAAAAAACAATAAGAAGAAAACACGACAACACCAATAAAAAGGAAAAGGAACATCAACGAATAAATAAATAAAGAGTTAAAGAAACAGTTTTAAAAGGGGAAAGGAGATAAATAAAATAAGACAAGAAAATAAATACATATACAGTGGAACCCCGAGTTACGAGTTTAATTGGTTCCGGAAGGAGGCTCGCACGTCGAACAGCTCGTATGTCGAAACATTGTTTCCCATAGGAAACAATGTAAAAGCGATTAATGCGTGCAAGCCCGAGGGCTGAGGGGAAAAGACGTCGGCTGAAGCGGGGAAGTTCGCCAGGAGTCAGCAAAGAAGCCCCGCGTGTGTTTTAAAACATCGGAGCCGGCATGGGGAGGCTTTTAATCAGCCCCCGAGCCCCCAACCCGGACTCGGGGGTTGATTGAGAGCCTCCCCATGCCGGCTCCGATGTTTTAAAACACACGCGCGGCTTTTCCGCTGCCTCCTAAAGCGGGGAAGTTCGCCAGGAGGCAGCAGAAAAGCCGCGCGTGTGTTTTAAAACATCGGAGCCGGCATGGGGAGGCTTTTAATCAGCCTCCGAGCCCCGAACCCGGACTTGGGGGTTGATTGAGAGCCTCCCCATGCCGGCTCCGATGTTTTAAAAGACACGCGCGGCTTTTCTGCTGCCTCCTGGCGAACTTCCCCGCTTTAGGAGGCAGCGGAAAAGCCGCGCGTGTGTTTTAAAACATCGGAGCCGACATGGGGAGGCTTTTAATCAGCCTCCGAGCCCCGAACCCGGACTCGGGGGTTGATTGAGAGCCTCCCCATGCCGGCTCCGATGTTTTAAAAGACACGCGCGGCTTTTCTGCTGCCTCCTGGCGAACTTCCCCGCTTTAGGAGGCAGCGGAAAAGCCGCGCGTGTGTTTTAAAACATCGGAGCCGGCATGGGGAGGCTTTTAATCAGCCCCCGAGCCCCGAATCAAAAATCAAAGAATTAAAGATTACCAAATAAAAATTAAACAGTTAGAAACAGATCTGCAACAAGACATTTCAAATGAGAAATTAAAAGAGGAAAAAGATAAACTAAAACATCAAATTAATCTAATAACTCAGGATGATCTAACATGGAAATTAAAAAGGACTAAGCAAGATCATTTTGAAAACGCAAACAAACCTGGCAGATGGTTAGCCTATGAACTTAAAAAAGAAGAAAAAGAACGATATATCCAATTTCTAGAGGACAATAAAGGAGATAGACACACCACGATAGAAGAAAAAAAACAAATTGTCACTAATTATTATAAAGAACTATATAAAAAAGAAATTAAATCATTAGAGGAACAAAAGGCGTACATAACAAAATCGGAGCTGGGGGAATTGACTGACGGTGAAAGAAAAATGTTAAACAAAGAAATCACAATGATAGAACTGGAGGAAACAATAAGGAACCTGAAAAATAATAAATCCCCAGGCCCCGATGGTATTCCCTGTGAATTCTATAAAGAATTCACCACTGATTTAGGGGATCTCTTATTAGTACTATACAATGAAGTGTTAGAAAAAGGTCTAATACCCAACTCCTGGACAGAAGCAATCATAAGTCTAATATCAAAAAACGAATCAGAGAAACATAAAATTCAAAATTACAGACCCATATCTCTGCTGAACGTAGACTACAAAGCAAGCAGATTAAAAGCAATTCTAAATAACAAGATACATTCTGATCAAAATGGTTTCCTACCTGGCAGACACATCAGAAATAATACAAGGATAATATTGGACGTCTTAGAATTTTATGAAAACCACTCTGATAAGCAATTGGCTCTTATTTTTTTAGACGCCCAAAAAGCATTTGACAACCTAAATTGGGGATTTATGACGGAATTAATAAAACAAATGAAATTTGGCTCTAAATTTATCACAATGATTGAGACAATCTATCATAAACAATATACAAGAATTTCAATTAACGGGGACATAACTGATAAATTCCACATTGAAAAAGGGGTTCGCCAAGGCTGCCCACTATCCCCTTTATTGTACATCTTTGCCACAGAGACAATGTTAAGGCAGATTAGATCCAACCCAAAAATAAGAGGGCTGAAAACCAAAGGCCAAGAATTTAAACTGCAGGCATATGCAGATGACTTAGTCTTCATATTAGAAAACCCATTGGAATCAGGGAAGCACATAATGGAGGAGTTAGAGGAATTCGGTAAAGTAGCAGGATTAAAAATAAATACTCAAAAAACGAAAATTATAACGAAAAATATGAACAAAGAACAAGAAAAGACCCTGGAAGACATGTTGAAAATTAAAATTGCTAAAACAGTGAAATACTTAGGGATCTTACTAACAAAAAAATGTAGTACCATCAAAGAAAACAATTACGAAACGTTATTGAAAACAACTGAGAAACAATTAAATGATTGGAACAAATTGCAAATTTCGTTATTAGGTAGAGTGGCGACAATAAAAATGTCAATTTTGCCGAAATTCTTATACCTCTTCCAAACAATTCCGATAAAATTAGATAACCACTTTTTCAATAAATTAAATAAAGTCATCTCCAAATTTATATGGAACAACAAAAGGCCCAGAATAAGATTGAAATGGCTACAGGTTAAAATTAGACAAGGAGGTTTGGGTTTACCTGATTTCATAATTTATTATCATGCAACCAATCTCCTTTGGATCAAAGACTGGATAGAGATCAAAGCCGAAAGATTATTAGCACTAGAAGGCCACGATATGTTATCTGGTTGGCACAACATCCTAAGGAACCAATATCAAAAAATCCCATCATATTTCAAAAACCACATGATTAGAGATGCTTTAATAACTACATGGCTAAAAATAAAAAAAGATCATTATACAAAAATACCTAGATGGTACTCTAGCTTGGAAGCCCTCACGCATCCGAACATCACAGAATTAAAAAAGATGGTAACTTATAACCAATTATTAAATATAGAAGGTAATATTAAAACAAGAGAAGAGGTAGCAGAACAAAATATAAACATCGATTGGTGGCCATATATGTTAGTACACTCAAAGTGGCAAAAAGATATTAAAACTGAAGGGATACTGGCAAAGGACACAATTTTCGATAAACTAATATTAGGATGGGAAAAAAACTTTATAACAAAAATGTATAACTATTTAATAAATTATGAAATGGAAACGGAAATAGTAAAAGGATTGATGACCAGTTGGGCAAGGAATTTTGGATACAATATTTATATCGACCAATGGGAGACAATAACTAAGTCAGTAGCATATAAGGAAAACACTATAAAAATGTTTTATAGGTGGCATATGTCACCATCAAGACTAGCCCAAATTTACCCTAAAATTAAGCCAAACTGCTGGAGATGCGCAAACACGAACGGAACATTTTTCCATATGTGGTGGACATGCCCAAAAATCAAAACATTATGGACCAAAATCAGAAGCTGGATTTATGAAATCACGAAAATTAACCTTTTACTTAAACCAGAGATTTTCTTATTAGGGATAATAGACTTAAAACTCAAGAAAAAAGAATACCACCTAATACAACATATTATAACAGCAAGTAGAATCACTATAGCCCAAAACTGGAAAAAAGAAGAACCACCAACAGACAGAGATCTGATTAAGAAAATGTTAGATTGTGCCGAATTTGACACTTTAACGCAAAAACTGAAAAATAATATGAAAATACAAGACACAGATACATGGGACAATTTTTATAACTGGATTAACGACAGGGGGAGAGAGAAGAAGAACCTGATCGAATTAAAAATTAACAAACAAATAAAACACAACCAAATAAAATGAATTTGGATATACAACAACAACACAAATTGGGAAAAAGTAATACTTTATTTACTCGCTGATTCCTTTTCAACCGAATTAACATTATTATTTCAACAAAAAAAGAAAAAAATTATAATAATAATAATAACAATAGCAACTACAATACTTAGAATGGAAATACTGAGATACATAATTGTACAAATTTATAGATATAGGATTTTGCTGATATATACTTCCGGGAAAATAACATAAAGAATAGCTGCAAGTTGGCAGCTGGGGTAGGGAGGGGGGATTGTGGGTGTATGTCGATGTGACAGAGAAGCGATATATGTATTCACACTCTATGAACATTTTGAAAAAAATAACATTAAATTAAAGATAATTTAGGGGTTTAAAGTGTTAAGGGATGGCTTAACAGCCATAGCTAAAAATGGTGTATTTACTTCTGCATCTCTATTTCATGGAAATTCAACTTTCGCGGGCGGTCTTGGAACGCATCCCCTGCGAAAATCGAGGGAACACTGCATAGAGCAAAAAAAGTGTGGGATCTAAAATGTTGCCTTATGGAACACAATGTTAACTGGTGCAGGATTAGATAGTGAGTTCCCTATTTTGACGTTCTGCAGTCTATTAGACAGGAAAGCAGCAAGCAATTCATTTGTGCAAAGGTCCGGAAATGCCATAAGAGTTTAATTTCAACAGTTTATGGTATATTGCTATATTAAAACCCTTACAAAAATCTATGTAAATTGCACCAATAGCTTTACCTTGATCAAGACATGTTTTTATAGTGTAAAAGTTGTAAATTACAGGTTAAAGCCAAACTGTTGGATAGCAAATTATTTGTCTCTAAGTAGTAAACAATGGATTGATTTATAATTGATTTTATAACTTTGCACGTAACACAACACAAATAAATTGTTCTATAATTTTTGACAGAACTAGGATCATCCTTTTAAAAAATTGGTTTAACTATAGCTGATGACCATAGATCAGGAAGGGAACTAGTTCAAAACGATACTTTAAAAATTGTACACAATGGTTCAGCTATGATAGTAAGTGTCAGTTCAGTTCTTTTTCAGGAAAAAAAGCACATTTTATTTGTTTTGGTAAAATGATAATTTGATAAATAATTATCAAATGTTTTGAAAATTATTTCTTCCATGTCTAGATCAATCTTTAAACTGCCAGAATGAAGCCACTGTCCTGGCTTTGTCATTGACTAAAAATAAGTTATTGGTACACGTTTCTGGTAGAAACTGACGTATCAACAGATGGGCTGGGCTCTGTATCTTTCCACATTCACAAAGTATGTTGTTTTCTGCTAAGAGCCTCCACTTGAGCATATTGGTTTTACTACAGACACTCTAACTCTCAATTTACAAGGGAGATCAGATTTTTCAGCCACATCTCCCTTTATTGTTATTCCTCGCTTGACAATTTTCTTCCTCTATCTTTTAATTCAATTTTCTTCTTGTATCCCAAGTATGTTTTTCTTGCCATAAATCCATTTCTAGATCTGAGCTGGTGGGTTTGGAGCATACCGTGTTTCCCCGATAGTAAGACACCCCCGATTGTAAGACGTATCGGGGGTTTCAGGGGGGTCGGCTAATATAAGCCGTACCCCGAAAGTAAGACATATGTCTTACTTTCGGGGAAACACGGGGGTATTGCCGCCTCCCTCTCATCTAGGAAGGAAGGAGGGAAGGAAGGAAGGAAGAAAGAAATTAAGAAATTAAGAAAGAAAGAAAGAATCCAACAGCGACTTCGTTACGGAATTGGCACCGCTAACAAGGGGCCTTCTGAGACCGTATCCCCCATCCGTAGCTGTAACCACTACCCCACTTGGCCCTTTCCTAAAATCTGGGGTTTCCCGGGGGGGGAGCCCGATGACGTCGCTTCCAAGCTCCCCGCGTGCCCCTCGCCTTTGCCTCGCCGCGGCGCCACCGCCTCTTCCCCGGCTTGGCAAAGCGAAGGACGGCGCTGGTCCGAAGCGAGCCGAGTGGGCGGCGGCTTGCAGCGAAGGCACTCGTCCCAGCAACCGAGTCCCACCGAGGCTCGGCTGCAAGCGGCCAGCGAGGCCGACCGGCTCCGAGGCGAGCGGCCGGAGCTGCGCCCTCCTTCGCCCGCCTCCTTTCCGGCAGGCAGGTGGGGCTGCCCAACTGCACAGAGCGGCTCCTCCTGGGGAAAACGAAACCCGAGACTCGGGGCCAAGCCAAAGAACTTACACGCATCGCCCAAACCCCCTCCAGACACACGCTTCCCCGACATGCGTCTGCGGCTCCACGCGTGCACGCCGCTTGGAGCCCTGAGGTTGAACTTGGAAAAGGGCTCACGAGGCTCCTGTCCCGCGGCTTCCCTTCTGGCCTCTGGGGAGGTGCCGCCTTCGGGAACGCGACCCTTTCGATTTTTTTCCAATATAAGACATACCCTGAAAGTAAGACGTAGTGGGGCTTTTGGGGATAAAAAGAAAGTAAGACACTGTCTTACTTTCGGGGAAACACGGTATATCCAATTCAGAGGATGCTGTTATGGCCCACCAGCTGCCATCAGAGCTGGTGGCAGACTTGGATGATGAGGAGGTTGGGCCATTTCTGGAGTCTGTGGTGATTGCTTGGGAGTCTGTGGTGAATGCTCTGCGAGGATACAGAGATAGAGCCAAGGCCACCCAACATTTCTCAGCCACTGGAAAGGCAACTGCCCTTGGAGGCTGATATGAGTGAGGAGGAAGAACAGCTCAGGCCTGTTCCAGATGCATGTATGCACAGAGTTGTTAGGAGAAGAGAACAACAGAGGACAAGGAGTCGACTCGAGAAGCAAATCACATATAGACACTGAATGAGCCCTCCCTGGCTGGGGAATAAATGAAAGAGGAGTTGTTGTCGTATGAGACAACAGTTTGTATTTCTGAAGATTTTGCTCATTGTGTTTTGTGCCACAAAGATTGCTTGCCAGAACTTGTTTCGCATGTGCAGATGCATGCCTCTTCTGTGGAGATGCTGAAGGCCAAAGCTGATATGTGAAAATAATAAAGTTCCCTATGTGTAGTTTATCAACTTCCAGATTATATTGCTCCTTGAACTGACTTTAGCTTTAGTGTTCAGGGAATGTATTTAAAAGGCAGCATCCTGTCAAGTATCACGTAAAGATACTTCAATGTTGGACAGTGCTGTAATTTTTTCCTTTCCACATAACATCCAACTCTGTCTTGCATCTTGATTTTGGAAGTAGAAAATGCACACTTGGATCTTCTTGGGTTGGGCTTTAAATTGTTGATGGTATCATATCATCCTAATTCTTCAGGTGCTACCATAAGTTTCCTGCTACCTCATCAAAAGCTGATCCTTTTGCGACCACTGCTGTATTGTCTGCATAGATGAATAGACATGTGTTGTCAGGGATTGCTTGAGTGTTCTACCATTCAGTGTCTCATAAAATTCCAGTTCTGTAGCAAGCTGTCAATGGCCCTGGTAAGCTTATTATCTCCAGTGGTATTATTTAACTTGTGTAGTAAAATCTAGTGGTTAACAGTTATGTTGTAGTTAGATAGATGAAAGCAATTCTATGGCTTTCTTTTGAAACCATCCTAAATATGTTGCATGAGGTTTTTCCAACCACAAAAGTCTATATCTTTGAATTTCCTGGCTTTTATGGATTTATATTTGATCTTCTATTTTATGTCAGTAAGGGCGTTTTTGTATGTGCACACATTTAATGTCCCTTAGACTTTTTATTGGCTACATATATACATAAATAATGAAAATCAAAATTTATTTGAATATGTTGCAGAAAACTGTGTGGGTTCCAAATGGAATACCTCAACTTTAAAATAATTATATTAGGCATCATAATGCCAGGACTTTTTTTTAAAGGAGAGCATTTTAAATAGCTTGCACAAACTATTATATGTCAAAGTTGAATTCAGTTTATTTCAGAACTCAGGAGGATTTTGTCATAAAAATTACAATCTATGCCAGAACTTCACAATGGAACATGTAAAGTCATTATTAAGATGGCATGTTCTGTGGGTCCATTGAGTGTTTTTCCTTCTTTGGATTTTTGAGAGAATTTGAAAAGCAACCCATGTTCCAGATAAACTGTAATTAATATTGAAAGAATATACTTTCTTTCTTCTCTCTCTTCTACATTCTAAGCAATGCAATAAAAAGTAAATAATGTTTAATAATGTTATATAAAAATTGCTACATTGATATAAAATATATATCAGGATTCATAACAACATAGTTAAAGAAATACAGAATTAAAACAATTTGCATCTAAATATTGAAAGGATATGCTTTTCCTTATCCTTTAAACACAAATTGTTTTAATTCTGTATTTCTTTAACTATGTTGTTATGAATCCTGATATATATTTTATATATTTTATATTAATGTAGTAATTTTTATATAATGACTTAAAAAAATCTACAAGATGGCAGAGAGAGAGGAGGATTTGGGCTCCCAAACTAGGAGCTTTATTACTAAGTGTCAGCAATGACATGGATTAAAGATTGGATTCATCTTAGAAATGAAAGACTATTAGTGCTAGAAGGACATGATTTACAAATAGGATTGCAAGCATTTATGTGGTATGAGAAGAAGAAAATACATAGTTACTTCCAAAGACATGTTATAAGGAACTTGTTGATGGCAATTTGGAAAAAGATGAAAGTGAGACATTATTCAAAAGTACCATTTTGGATCTTGATATTAGACGTTTTTGTATACCCCAGTAGATTAGATTGGACTAATATTTTAAGATACAAGAACATAATTACACAAACATTGAAGTTGGAAATCACAGCAACAGCTTGAAAAGCAAGGTATAAAATTGGATTGGTTTATGTATGCACAGTTACAGTCTAGGCTTGAAAAAGATGTTAAATCAGAAGGTATTAATCTGCAAAAGACAGAATTAGATCAGATTTTATTTGGTCAGGAGGATAATTTCATTCAAAAATTCTACAAATACTTTCTATCTATTGAATTGGAATTTGGGGCAGGTAAAGGATACAATGATAAAATGGATGAGAAATATAGGCTATTCAATAGATAGAGATAGTTAGCAGCAACTATGGGAAAGAAACTATAAAATGACAATGTCAACGGCATTCAAAGAAAATATGTATAAGATGTTTTACAGATAGTATATATCTCCAGAAAGGTTAGCTAAAATGTTTAAGAATTTATCAATGAAATGTTGGAAATGTGGTGAATTACCAGGTTCTTTTTATCATATGTGGTGGACTTGTCCAGAAGCAGGTAAATATTGGATTCAAATTCAACATTGGATCCAGAAGACTTTGAACAAGACTATTGAATTAAAGCCAGAGATATACCTTCTAGGTATTTTACTAGATAACTTTGATAAAGAAGAGACATATTTAATTAAACATATAGTTACGGCTGCAAGGATTGTGTACACAAAACTGGACATTGAATAGGGTACTAACTCAAAGGGAGGTTTTGAGGAAAATTATGGACTGCGCAGAAATGAATAGATTGACTTTGAAAATGAAAGATAAACAGGACTCTAATTATTATAAAATTTGGGAAATTTTATGACCGGATGGAAAATTAAAAGTTAAATAAATATTATACTTAGTTATTCTGGGGAAAGATGAGATATGAAAATTGAATAAATATTGTTAGCCAAGTGGCAAGATAAGAATTGGTGGTAGCACTATATAATGATATGACACAAATTCATTTATTAATAAGAATTTAAACAAATAGAATTTTCTAATATAGTTTATGTGATATATGATAAGAAGTACAGTGGTACCTCATGATACGAACCCCTCATCATACGAACTTTTCGAGATACGAAGCCAGGGTTCGGAATTTTTTTGCCTCTTCTTACGAACTTTTTTCACCTTACGAACCTGCCAAGCCGCCACTGAGATTCCCCGCCTCCGGACTTTCATTGCAAGCCACGTGCAGGTTTTTGCTATCCTGGGATCCCCTGAGGCTCCCTTCCATGGGAAACCTCACCTCCTGACTTCCGCGTTTTTGCAATGCTGTAGGGAAATCCCAGGAGGGGAAGCCCAGGATCGCAAAAACGGGTGCTCTGCTGGGCAGAGTAGGGGGGGACAAAAACAGGAAGAAAAGACTCATGGAGCTCAAGGGAGGAGAAAGGTGTGGGGGAGATGAGGAGAGTGAGGTGGGCAAAAACGGGAGGGAAAGGCTCGTGGAGCTCAAGGGAGGAGAAAGGTGTGGGGGAGATGAGGGGAGTGGGGTGGACAAAAACGGGAGGGAAAGGCTCATGGAGCTCAAGGGAGAAGAAAGGTGTGGGGGAGATGAGGAGAGTGAGGTGGGCAAAAACTGGAGGGAAAGGCTCATGGAACTCAAGGGAGGAGAAAGGTGTTGGGGAGATGAGAGTGGGGTGGACAAAAATGGGAGGGAAAGGCTCATGGAGCTCAAGGGAGGAGAAAGGTGTCAGGGAGATGAGGAGAGTGGGGTAGACAAAAACGGGAGGGAAAGGCTCATGGAGCTCAAAGGAGGAGAAAGGTGGGGGAGATGAGAGGTGGGGGAAAACGGAAGGGAAAGGCTCATGGAGCTCAAGGGAGGAGAAAGGTGTGGGGGAGATGAGGAGAGGTGGGGAAAACGGGAGGGAAAGGCTCATGGAGCTCAAGGGAGGAGAAAGGTGTGGGGGAGATGAGGAGAGAGAGGTGGGCAAAAATGGGAGGAAAAGGCTCATGGAGCTCAAGGGAGAAGTAAGGTCTGGGGGAGATGAGGAGAGAGAGGTGGGCAAAAACGGGAGGAAAAGACTCGTGGAGCTCAGGGGAGAAGAAAGGTGTGGGGGAGATGAGGAGAGAGAGATGGGCAAAAACGGGAGGGAAAGGCTCATGGAGCTCAAGGGAGAAGAAAGGTGTTCGCCTCAGCTTTGTCTGGCCACCACTTTTTTTAAAAAGCCTTAATATTTTGGATTCTCCTAATGGGCTTGCACGCATTATTGGCTTTTCCATTGATTCCTATGGGAACATTGTTTCCTCTTAAGAACTTTTCACCTTACGAACCTCGTCCCGAAACCAATTAAGTTCGTAAGATGAGGTATTACTGTACTTTTGTTCTATTTTAGATATACAGTGATACCTTGTCTTACGAACCTGGTTCCGGGACGAGGTTCGTAAGGTGAAAAGTTCGTAAGATGAAACAATGTTTCCCATAGGAATCAATGTAAAAGCGAATAATGCGTGCAAGCCCAAAACTCAGAAAGCCTCCTTTGCCGCCGAAGAAGGCTTGAGCCTCCCAGTCCTTCCCGACCCTCCCGCACATCGCCCTCGGCTGGAAGGATCCCCCATAGCAGGCCGGCAGAAGCTGCCTCCTGAGTGCTCTTGCCTGGCGGGATACGAAGCGCTGGGTTGGGGGGGTGTCAGGCCGGCCCTCCTGCCTTCCCCCCAGCCCAAAACCCAAAGGTCTCTGCCGCAGCAGCCGCTGCAGGAGGCTTAAACCTCCTGATCCTCCCAGCCTTTCACCTGTGGCCAGCAGAACTGCCTCCCGAGTGCTCTTGCCCAGCAGGAGGAGAAACGTTGGGGTGTGGGGGGTGTCCTGACCCCTCTTGCCCATCAGAAAGAGAAAGGGAAGGAGAAAGAGAGGAAGGAAAAGAGAGAGGGGGGAGTGTTTGTGTGTGTGTGTGTGTGTGTGTGTGTGAGAGAGAGAGAGAGAGAGAGAGAGTGGCTGACTGCCTTTCCTTTGCAATGATACCCGAAGCTGCCTGGCTACTTTGTCCCTATCCCAGGGGAAAGTCCCTTCCCCCCCCAACTTTCGTTACATGTCCAAGACTGGCAACTGTTTACCTTGTCTTCTCAGGCAAGCCTCTAGATGGATGGATGAATGGATAAATGGATGGATAGACAAATGGATGGATGGATAAATGGATGGGTGGGTGGGTGGATGGATAGATGGATAGATAATGGATAGATGGATGGATGGATGGATAGATAGATAGAAATATAGATAATGGATAGATAGATAGATAGATAGATAGATAGATAGATAATGGATAGATGGATGGATAGATACATAATGGATGGATGGATGGATAGATATAGAGATAGATAAGATAGATAGATAGATAGATAGATAGATAGATAGATAGATAGATAATGGATAGATGGATGGATAGATAGATAGAAAATGGATGGATGGATGGATGGATGGATAGATAGATAATGGATAGATAGATAGATAGATAGATAGATAGATAGATAGAATGCCCCCACCCGGGTTTCGTGAGGGCCAGCCCATTGACAGCCCAGCACACCACGAAAACACGCTGAGTCAGAGGGGGGGGGGGCAACAGCACCGGGAAAGACAGGGAAGCCCCCCCTCCACATACAAACCCCTCTAGGAAAACAGGAGGCTGCGAAGCTGCGTGAGGCACGTCGGGGAGGAAGCTTCTGAGGAGAAGGTTGAAGGGGGGAGAAATAAACAAACCTGTGTTCGCCAGTCCCTCAGCTGCTCTCTCATCCTCGGGCACTTACTCTCTCTCTCTATCACACACACACACTCCCCCCCTCTTTCCCTTCCACTCTTTCTCCTTTTATTTCTCTTTCTGATGAGCAAGAGGGGGGAGGAGGACTCAGAGCGGTTTCTCAAGGACGTGGCTGCCGAGGATCAAATGGACGGAGGAGAAGCAGCCACTACTTCAACTGGCGCCGCTTCTTTGGCCGGGGAGACAAAGGGGAGCGTGTGCCTGTCCCCGGAGGAGGAGGAGGAAGGGGGGATTTCGCCCAGCCGCTAGAAAGCAAAGGGAAAAACCCAGGGGCTTCGGCCCGGCAACAATCTGGAGAAAGCGTCATTGACAGCAGAACACATTGCTGGGACCAGCAATATCCAAGCAGACTGGTTGAGCAGAGCTACCCTGGACCCCTTGGAGTGGCGGCTGGACCCAGAACTATTCCAACATGTAGTTCATCGATTCGCGAATCCACTGGTGGATCTTTTTGCGACCCACATCAACACACAGCTCCCGAGATTTTACACCCAGTTTCCAGCACCAAGGGCAGAAGGAGTCAATGCCCTGCTATCACATTGGCCACAAGGTCTGCTATATGCGTTTCCCCCAATGAGTCTCATCCAGAAAGTAGTGGACAAAATAATAGAGGAGCAGGCAGAAGTGTTAATGGTGGCACCTCATTGGCCACGCCGCCTGTGGTTTTCAGACCTAATAGCCCTATCAATATCCCTCCCTTGGAGCATTCCAGAACAGGACATTTCTCTCAGCCAGGGGATCATTTGTCAACCAGATCCTCAATGGCTCCAGCTAACCGTCTGGCACTTGAGAGGAACAGACTAAGAAGCCAGCAACTACCAGATAGAATCATTACCACTATGCAGGCTGCTCGTCGCCCGTCGACATCGAGGATTTATCAGGCAATGTGGTCAGCCTTCTGTAAATTTTGTTCCAACCGCCAGAGCAACCCCAGAGGGGCATCGGTAATCACAGTCTTGGAGTTCTTACAGATGGGGATTGATCGGGGTTTGGCCCCTAATACCCCAAAGAGACAGGTGGCAGCCCTCTCAACTATCATTAGAGTGGCAGAGGCTCGCTCACTGGCGCACCATCCATGGATAAAGGATTTTCTCCAGGGAGCCACTAACACTCACTCCCCACCGATCCATAGGTTCCCAACGTGGGACCTTTCGCTCGTCCTACGAGCACTCACAGGACCTCCATTTGAACCCTTGAGATCAATTTAACTTCGACTCCTATCCATTAAAACAGCCTTCCTCGTAGCAATAACATCAGCTCGCCAAGTGTCCGAACTATCAGCACTTTTTGTTTACCGGGACCTTTGTATCTTTCATCCGGATAGGTTTATTTTGAGATTGGACCCTTCCTTTGGACCAAAAGTTAATACTGGCTTTCATAGGAAGCAAGAACTCTTACTCCCGGACTTTTGCACTCATGGCAACCACCATACAGATCTCAGGTGGCACAAAATAGATGTCAGGTGAGCATTGAAGATCTACATTAGGAGGACTGAACCATTTAGAAAGTCTGAAACGTTTATTTCCTTTGCCCATCGAAATATGGTGCTTAGAGTATCATCTCAATCCATCAGTCGTTGGCTTCGGGACTGCATTAATGAGGCTTACAAAGCAAGTTCTCGACCTGCCCCGCCGGGGGTGACACCTCACTCGACGTGGAGTGCGGCCACATCAGCAGTGTGGTCAACCCAAGCATCTATTGAGGACATTTGCAGAGCAGCGACTTCGTCGGCCCCGTCTACATTTATTTGCCATTATAAACTGGACTCTTTTGCTTCAGCTGAAGCATCCTTTGGAAGGCACGTTTTGCAACGGGTGTGCTCTTCTACAGCGACCCTGGCGCAGCCTTTTCACACCCATGGGATTTAATCTTTGGTATATCCCACGTTGGACTCTCCTTCCAAGAGCAGTGGAGAAGGACCGTTGGACATACCTGAATGGTCTTCTCGATGCACTGGAAGGAGAGTCCAAACCCACCCGGCATGGTTCTGGCCAGGGACGCTGGAGTATTTGGGTTCATTAAGTTATATGTTTGGTTACTGTTAAAAATAAATTCTGATTATTCTTATATTGTCTTCATTTTTAAAATTGAGCTCATGGGGACTACCAGGGGGTGGTACCTGGTTGATACGTAAATTTAACTCAGTTTCTACCAATAGGATTGGTGATTTTACCCACGTTGGACTCTCCTTCCAGTGCATCAAGAAGACCGTTCAGGTATGTCCAACGGTCCTTTTCTACAACTAGGTGCCCTTCTATAATTCTGTAATTGTAGTCAATCACATCAATAGCTGCAAAATGAGAATGTATTATAGGGATTATTGATAAATATAGTATTATATTACCAGTATATTGTTTTTCTACTTAAGAAAAATGTTTAGCAACCTTTCTCTTTCTCTAAATGTTTAGTGACTTTCTCAGAGGTGTTACCGGTTTGTGGTCAGGAGGATAAAACAAGTTGTATCACAGAGTTTAATGTGTGGTTAAGGCAGTGGTGTAAAGCTGAAGGTTTTGGCTATGTTAGTCACGATGCTAGTAGGTGGTCTAATAGGGAATTGTTTAAGAGGGATGGTTTGCATCCATCATACAGAGGTACCCAAGTGCTTGGTGAGAAGTTCAGAACTTTTTTGGACAGGCATTTAAACTAGGTAAAGGGGACAGAGATGTAACTGATGTGGATGATTTCTGTCCCCAATCAATGAGGATAAATCAGTTTGTTGAAGTTTATGAAAAGGCAGCTGTAAATGAAATAGATGTAGTTGTTGATGATAAGGGGCAAACAAATAATGATAATAATGTTCTTTGTGTAATGTGCGTGAATGATCGAAGCTTGAGCAACAAACTTGAGTTAATGGCCATAATATCTAGAGATAATTTGGATCTGGTTGCCATAACTGAGACATGGTTTAAGGACTCCAATGAATGGGAAATATCCATATCAGGATATACATTGTATAGGAAGGATAGAGTAAAGGGAAGGGGAGGTGGAGTAGCCATTTATGTTAAGGAAAGTCTAAATTTAAAATATATGTAAAGAGCTGGAGTCTCTCTGGGTTTGCATGCAAACTAAAGAGGGTTCTGTCATAGGAATCAGGGTAATCTATAGGCCTCCGGGGCAATCTGAGGAATCTGACGACAAGATGGTGGATAAAATTACCCAAATAGCAGTAAAGGAAGATATTGTAGTTATGGGTGATTTCAACATGCCTGACATTGACTGGAATATTCTAAGTTCCCTTACATGCAAAAGTAAGAATATAATAGAGGCCCTTACAGGAGCAGCTCTGGTATAGCTGGTTAAGACACCAACTAGAGGGGAGAATATTCTAGATTTAATTTTTACAAATGGGAATCGGGTTTCAGAGATTAAGGTGGGAGAAAATTTATGTTGCATTGACCACCTATGTTTATGGTTTGATGTAAAAACTGATTGTGAGCAATCCTATACTACAACCAAAGTATTGGATTTCAGAAAAACAAATTTCACTGAAATAGGGGAATATTTAAATAATTAATTAAAGGGGAGGGATAAAACGGCAGGAACGAGCACCTAGTGGACTGTATTTAAAAAGGCCATCTTAAAAACCACTGGACTTATGTAAGGCAAATAACTAAAGGTAAAAGGAAGAAGAAACCGCTAGGGCTTAGTAATGATGTAAGGGCTATAGTCAATGAAAAAATGTCTGCCTACAGGAGGTATAAAGAGTCTGGAAGTATAGCGGATAGAGAGGTGTATAAAATGAGAGAGAAGGAGGTGAATCAGATTAAAGAAACCTTCTTCAGATATATTAGTGATAGGAAGAAGAAAAACTGCAGCATCACAAAGCTTAGTACTGGGGATAATACATACATTGATGGGAATAAGGAGGTCGCTGACCATTTGTTCAGTTTTCTCAGAAGAAAACTTACAATATAATACTATGGATGGATATAGCATTGCTTCCAGCTGTAGGGATTCAGCTCCAGTGATCTCAGAGGCCGATGTCTTAGAAGAATTTGAACGATTAAAGATAAATAAGGCAATGGGTCTAGATGATATCTACCCCAGAGTTCTTAAGTAACTCAGTTCAGCTACCTCTCTGACTGATTTGTTTAACCAATCCCTTTTAACAGGAGATGTTCCTGATGATTGGAGAATGGCTAGTGTGGTGCCTATCCACAAGAAGGGCAGTAGAGAAGAAGCTGGTAATTACAGGCCAGTTAGCTTGACATCAGTTATATTTAAAATGATGGATACTCTACTCAAAAAGAGGATAAATCAGCACCTAAAAACCAATAACTTATTACAGTGTTCCCTCGATTTTTGCGTGGGATGCGTTCAGAGACCGCCCGCGAAAGTCGAATTTCCACGAAGTAAATATACTATTTTTGGCTATGAACAGTATCACAGTATCCTTAACACTTTAAACCCCTGAATTGCCATTTCCCATTCCCTTAGCCACCATTTAGATCATTACTCACCATGTTTATTTATTAAAGTTTATTAAAAAAAATATTTATTAAAGGCAGATGAAAGTTTGGCGATGACATATGACATCATCCGGCAGGAAAAACCGTGGTATAGGGAAAAAACCCGCAAAGTATTTTTTAATTAATATTTTTGAAAAACCGTGGTATAGACTTTTCGCAAAGTTCGTACCCGCGAAAATCGAGGGAACACTGTATACTCAAACCAGCATGGCTTTACTGAGAGTAAATCAGGTCAGACTTAATCCCTGGATAGTTCAGTGGATTTGCAGCTGGCTGAAGTGTAAATATCAGAGGGTTGTTGTTAATGCCGAGTATTTTGAGCAGAGACTGGTTACAAGCAATGTGCCACAAGGGTCTGTTCTGGGTCCTATTCTTTTTAATATGTTTTTGAGTGAGTAGGGGATGGTTTGGTAGGGAAGGTCTGCCTATTTGTTGATGACTCTAAAGTGTGCAATAGGCGTCTGTAATATGGCAAATGATTTAGCTTTACCAGATAAGTGGTCAAAGCAATGGAAACTTCAGTTTAATGTTTCCAAATGTAAAATAATGCACTTGGGGAAAAGGAATCCCCAATCTGAGTATTATAATGGCAGTTCTGTGTTAGCAAAAACTTCAGAAGAGAAGGATTTAGGGGTAGTGATTTCTGACAGTCTTAAAATGGGTGAACAGTGCGGTCAGGTGGTAGGGAAAGCAAGTAGAATGCTTGGCTGCATAGCTAGAAGTATAACAAGTAGGAAGAGGAAGATTATGATCCCTCTGTATAGTGCGCTGGTGAGACCACATTTGGAATACTGTGTTTAGTTCTGGAGATCTCACCTACAAAATGATATTGATAAAAGTGAACAGGTCCAAAGACGGGCTACAAAAGTGATGGAAAGTCAAGCATAAAACTTATCAGGAAAGACTTAATGAACTCAATCTGTATAGTCTGGAGGACAGAAGGAAAAGCGGGGATATGATCGAAACATTTAAATATGTTAAAGGGTTAAGTAAGGTTCAGGAGGGAAGTGTTTTTAATAGGAAAGTGAACACAAGAACAAGGGGGCACAATTAGTTAGTTAGGGGAAAGATCAGAAGCAACGTGAGAAAATATTTTACTGAAAGTAGTAGATACTTGGAACAAACTTCCAGCCGATGTGGTTGGTAAACCCAGCGTAGCTAAATTTAAACATGCCTGGTGTAAATATAAATCCACCCTAAGATATAATACAGGAAATAGTATAAGGGCAGACTAGATGGACCATGAGGGTTTTTTCTGCTGTCAATCTTCTATGTTTCTGTTTCTCTGCATCCATACAGCATAGCTGAGGAATGAAATTGAATTAGAAACAATAGCTAAATAGTTCCTATATTCTTAGTTAATATTTACTTGGCCATTTATTGCTCATGGAATCAGCTAGGTTTTATCATACTTCCTTCAAGTGATTGTAAGGACCAGGTGGCTTTTTAAAGTAAAGCTATTATATTTCCGTTAAAATACAGGGTGATTCATTGATTGAATTCCTGAGCTCCCCATTGAAAATAAATAAAAAGTTCAAGGCTTTTCAATATTTAAGTTCCATCTATGAGCCAAACCATGTACCCCAGAGAAAGATTGTGATTGATCACCCTTTCTACCCTCCCCACTTTTAACTGAATGGGCAGTGCCTCTGACATTTAAAAAGAAAGCTGGAAAGGAAGGATTTAATCTTTTTCTTTAGTGCCATTTTATAGTGAAAGTTGCATATACTTTATACTTTTGGTTTCCTATCCCCTTCCAAAACTCTTAGGAAAAGTAGAGGTATCAGAAAAATGATGCATTCAAAATGCCTTGTAGAATTTGGCCAGTGACTGGAAAAAAAGGAAGTAAAGAGAAGTCAGATTTGCATTTCACATCAACAGCAATACAATATACAAAGTACAAATCCAATATAAGTTAAAAGCAATTTAAAACCCATAAATATTAAAAAAACGATCATTACTACACAATGACACCATTCTCATATATTATAGCCAGAAAAAGGTGGTGCTGGGGGGACAAGATAGTTATTCCCCCAATGCCTGGTAACATAGATAGGTCTTCAACATCTTGCGGAAGGCGGGGAGAGTAGGGGCAATTTGAATCTCCAGGGGGTGTTGATTCCAGAGGGCCAGGGCCACCACAGAGAAGGCTCTTCCCCTGGGTCCCGCCAAATGGTATTGTTTAGTCGACGGGACCCGGAGAAGGCCAACTCTGTGGATCTAATTGGATTCGTGCGGCAGAAGGCGGCCCCGGAGGTATTCTGGTCAGATGCCATGTAGGGCTTTATAGCTCATTACCAGCACTTTGAATTGTGACCGGAAACTGATCGGCAACCAGTGCAGGCCACAGAGTGTTGGTGAAACGTGGGCAGATCTTGGAAGCTCCACGATAGCTCTCGCGCCCGCATTCTGCAACGTATAATATTTGTTTGTATTAATTATGTTTCTATATTTCTAAATTATTTTATATCTTAGGTTATATCATAAAGTTAATTTCTATCTGAAATATTTATGAAGCTTTTATGATTTGTGTCTATGCTTACATATAGGACTAAAATTGTCAACCATGTTCTTGAAATTTGAAAGTAGCGATTTTGTTGCGGAGTTTCTATGATAGCTTCGCGTAATTCATGGTTCTCTCATCCTGGTCTTCCATAACACCTCAGCAGTGCCAGCTTCCATGGCCATGCCACACTGAGGTAGTAATTGCTGCAGAAGGGGCCCAAACCAAGTTCTGAGTACATATGCATGCGTATACTTTTCAGAGGTCCGATATTGGTCTATTTACAATCCTTGTTTTATTTATTGCATGTAATATTCTAATTTTCTGAGATGGTGGATTTGGGTTTTCATGAGCTATAACCATAATCATCACAATTATGACAAATCACGGCTTGAACTATGCCTTGCATGTAATGAGTCTTTCTTATATATTATGTTTCAGCTTTTAAGTTGCATTAATGAAATAAATGAATTTTTGCACAATATTTTAATTTTTTGAGTTTCACCTGTAATTTTTCATAAATATTTTACAAATTGCCTAAATCACATCTTTATTGGGGTAATTATCTAGCTTTATTAGTTCTCGGCACTGCTTTGTTGTTGTTTTTGTTGGTTTTACTCTGATTTTATATTGTATTAATGCTGGCGCAGTTTTTATTGGTTTTATTATGTACATAACAATTATATATATATATATATACAGTGGTATCTCAAGATACGAACCCCTCGTCTTACGAACAACTCGTGATACGAACCCGGGGTTCAGAAAAAATTTGCCTCTTCGTACGAACTTTTTTCGTGTTACAAACGCCAAACCCGAACTTCCGGGTTCAGCGTTCGGAGGCTGCTGGAAAGCCGCCCGGCTGTTTTAAAAGGTGACAGCCGGCGGCGGGGCTTCTTTCCGGGTTCGGGAGGCCACTTTGGGGTTTTGTCTGGGAGAGAGGGCAGGAGGTCCGGCGCTGGGGGAGGGAGTCAGGAAGGTCCTCCTGCTCTCCCCCCCCAGTGAAAAACACAAAGACGGTCTGACAGGCAGGGCAGAGCAGCCTGGAGCAAAGGGAGTCTGAAACCGCCGGCGGCTTCAGCTTCCCATTGCTCCGCGGGCGGCGGCTGACCGCCTTTGTATTTTTGGCTGGGGGGGGAAGCAGGAGGCGCAGGATCGGCGGGCATGGGGCGAGGCAGCAGGTATGCATCCTGGGCGGGCGGCGGGCGAGGAGGCACGGCCGAGCGGGCCAGCGAGGGTGCATCCAACTTGAGGGGCTGGCGGGAGGAAAGCAAATGTCTCTCTTCGTTGCGCTGCCACCAGCATGGCCTGGTTGGCAGCGGAAGATGTAACCAAGCCCACGGGGCCGGGCTCCGTGGCGGAGACTGCCAGCCGCTCAATCGGGCCGGCAGGGAACAGAATGGAGCCTTCCACGGCGGGGCTGGTAAGGGGAGGAGCTCTCCGAAGTCGGGAAGGAACCCACGATCAGTCGGCTGCGGGCGGGAGGAAAGCGAATGCCACGGGGCTGGGCTGGGCTCCCCCCTCGGCTCCCCCGCTTACCAGCCCCGCCGCGGAATGCTCCATTCTGTTCCCTGAATGGAGACCGCCGGCCGCTCAATCGGGCCGGCAGGGAACAGAATGGAGCCTTCTGCGGCGGCTGCCTGCTGGGCTGTAAGGGGGAAAGCCGAGCCCAGCCTCGTGGCATTCGCTTTCCTCCTGCCCGCAGCCGACTGATCGTGGGCTCCTTCGCAACCTCGGAGAGCTTCCTGGTTTTCGTCCGTGTTGGATTCGCGAGCTTTCATGCCCAGGAAGCTCTCCGAGGTTGCGAAGGAGCCCACGATCAGTCGGCTGCGGGCGGGAGGAAAGCGAATGTCACGGGGCTGGGCTCGGCTCCCCCCTCGGCTCCCCCCCTTACCAGCCCCGCCGCGGAAGGCTCACGATCAGTCGGCTGCGGGCGGGAGGAAAGCGAATGTCACGGGGCTGGGCTGGGCTCTCCCCTCGGCTCCCCCCCTTACCAGCCCCGCCGCGGAAGGCTTCATTCTGTTCCCTGCTGGCCCGATTGAGCGGCCGGCGGTCTCCATTCAGGGAACAGAATGGAGCCTTTCGTGGCGGGGCTGGTAAGGGGGGGAGCCGAGGGGGGAGCCGAGCCCAGCCCCGTGACATTCGCCTTCCTCCCGCCCGCAGCCGACTGATCGTGGGCTCCTTCGCAACCTCGGAGAGCTTCCTGGGCATGAAAGCTCGCGAATCCAACACGGACGAAAACCAGGAAGCTCTCCGAGGTCGGGAAGGAGCCCACGATCAGTCGGCTGCGGGTGGGAGGAAGGCGAATCCCCCGTCGGCTCCGTTACATCTTCTGCTGCCAGCCAGGCCATGCTGGCGGCAGCGGAACAATCGCCTTCCTCCCGCCCGCAGCCGACTGACCGTGGGCTCCTTCCCGAGCTCCCTTCCTGAGCCTCCCGTTCTCTCTCCCCCCCCCCTCGCCCCTTCGCCTCCCTGTGTTCCTAGGAGAAGTGCTGGGGATTGAGGCAAGACAGACCTTCTGCTCCTCACCAGCACTTCTCCTAGGAACACAGGGGGGCGAAGGGGCGAGGGGGCGGAGAGAGAACGGGAAGCTCAGCATTCCGTCAGCCGCAGCGCTGGCTGTCAACTTTTCTTTTTAGCACTGGGCAGGAGCTGACTTGCCTCCCCAGTGCTAAAAAGAAAAGTTGACAGCCAGCGCTGCGACTGACGGAATGCTGAGCCTCCCGTTCTCCCCCCCCACCTTGCCCTTTCCGGTTTCGGCGTTCGAGAGACCGCTGGGTTCCCAGCTGTCTCCGAACGCCAAACACCAAAGCCGAACTTCCGCGTTTGGCTTCAGGAGACAGCTGGGAAGCGGCGCGGCTCTTTTAAAAGGTGACAGCCGGCCTGGGGGGCTTCCCAGCTGGGAAGCCCCCCAGGCCGGCTGTCACCTTTTAAAACAGCCGCACCGCTTCCCAGCAGTCGCCGAAAGCCGGTTTTTTGCGGGGGTTTTTTTGGTTGCACGGATTAATTGACTTTACATTGTTTCCTATGGGAAACAATGTTTCGTCTTACGAACCTTTCGTCTTACGAACCTCCCCCCGGCACCAATTAAGTTCGTATCTTAAGGTACCACTGTATATATATATGTTAAATGTTTTTAGCTGGAATTTTAAAATTAAGGGAGACTAGGATGGTCCCATTTCGGCCTTGTTCTGGCCTCATCAGCTAGCCACACCCTTTCCTTTCGATTTGGTGAACTTCGATCTGGTGAACTCTGCCTTGTAAAGCAGAGAACTAGCAGTTAGAGCTATCAGATCAGAACCCTTCCAGCTCTGTACCAGGGAGGGGGTATATGTTTTTTTATGTCGGATCACCCTGGTATATTTTAAGGAACGTCACAGCTCCTTTTTTGCCTCTAGGCCCAACCCAGGACCACTACAAGGCAGTTAATATATTTTATAGCCGACAACTATATTCTGTATGTGTTAAATGTTTTTAGCTGGAATTTTAAAATTAAGGGAGACTAGGATGGTCCCATTTCGGCCTTGTTCTGGCCTCATCAGCTAGCCACACCCTTTCCTTTACTGGGATTCGATCTGGTGAACTCTGCCTTGTAAAGCAGAGAACTGCCTTGTAAAGCAGAGGGAAAAAAAACAAACATATACCCCTTCCCTGGTACAGAGCTGGAAGGGTTCTGATCTGATAGCTCTAACTGCTAGTTCTCTGCTTTACAAGGCAGATATATGACGGTATTGGCATACTCGGGTTTCTTCCTGTGTAGGATTCAGAAATTTCTGGTGACGTTTCGATGAGGTCCCACTCGTCATCTTCAGGCTGGTGCTTCTGTCCTTGTTCTAGGGCGAACACAGCGAGACCTGAGCTGCCTTCCCTCTATAAATACTGGTAGCTGGGTGTGGTTTGGTGGCTCAGCAATTGCCTGCTGTGTAGAAACATCCTGGTGAGTCAGTGGGGTAACACCTGGGTCGTTGTTGTAACTGAGGTAGGCTGATTAGTTAATGATTGTGGATTAGGGGTGATATCCCGAGTAGCTGGAGCTTGCAGGCTACTTAGTTGTTTTGCAATGTGTGTTCTGAGTCTGGTTTCAGTTTATATGGCAGGGATACATTTGTTAATGAAGGCTGGTTTCCAGATGTCTGGTAGGCAGGAGGTATCATCACGCTTGTTCATATTTTGGGGATGTTTTTCTATCTCGATGGCTTCCATGATTTTTCATTTGCTGTAATGTTCTGTTTTGGAAATTAATTTAGTTTTGTCAGGTGTTACCCCACTGACTCACCAGGATGTTTCTACACAGCAGGCAATTGCTGAGCCATCAAACCACACCCAGCCACCAGTATTTATAGAGGGAAGGCACCTGAGGTCTCGCTGTGTTCGTCCTAGAACAAAGACAGAAGCACTAACCTGAAGATGACGAGTGGGACCTCGTCGAAACGTCGCCAGAAATTTCTGAATTCTACATGGGAAGAAACCCGAATATGCCAAGACCGTCATACCTGTACCCATGAAAATCTACGAAAACAAACAAACAAATATATATATATATATATATATATATATATATATATATATATATATATATATATATATACACACACACACACACACACACACACACACACACATATACACACTTGTAGAATACCATTATGACATTATTCCTGGGAAGCTTATTTATTTATTTATTGATTGATTGATTGGATTTGTATGCCGCCCCTCTCCGCAGACTCGGGGTGGCTAACAACAGTAATAAAACAGTATATAACAATAATCCAATACTAAAAACAGTGAAAAACCCATTATATAAAAACAAATCATACATAAGACATACCATGCATAAAATTGTAAAGGCCTAGGGGGAAAGTGTATCTCAGTTCCCCCATGCCTGGCGGCAGAGGTGGGTTTTAAGCAGCTTACGAAAGGCAAGGAGGGTGGGGGCAATTCTAATCTCTGGGGGGGAGTTGGTTCCAGAGGGCCGGGGCTGCCACAGAGAAGGCTCTTCCCCTGGGTCGCGCCAAGCGACATTGTTTGGTTGACGGGACCCGGAGAAGACCCATTCTGTGGGACCTAACTGGTCGCTGGGATTCGGGCAGCAGAAGGCGGTCCCTGAGGTAATCTGGTCCGGTGCCATGAAGGGCTTTATAGGTCATAACCAACACTTTGAATTGTGACCGGAAACTGATCGGCAACCAATGCAGACTGCGGAGTGTTGGTGTAACATGGGCATATTTGGGAAAGCCCATGATAGCTCTCGCAGCTGCATTCTGCACGATCTGAAGTTTCCGAACACTTTTCAAAGGTAGCCCCATGTAGAGAGCGTTACAGTAGTCGAGCCTCGAGGTGATAAGGGCATGAGTGACTGAGCAGTGACTCCCGGTCCAAATAGGGTCACAACTGGTGCACCAGGCGAACCTGGGTGAATGCCCCCCTCGCCACAGCTGAAAGGTGTTTCTCTAATGTGAGCTGTGGATCGAGGAGGACACCCAAGTTGCGAACACTCTCTGAGGGGGTCAATGATTCTCCCCCCAGGGTAATGGACGGACAGATGGAATTGTCCTTGGGAGGCAAGACCCACAGCCACTCCGTCTAGTCTGGGTTGAGTTTGAGTTTGTTGACACCCATTCAGGCCCCAACAGCCTCCAGGCACCGGCACATCACTTCCACTGCTTCGTTGACTGGACATGGGGTGGAGATGTATAACTGGGTATCATCGGCATATTGATGATACCTCACCCCATGCCCTTGGATGATCTCACCCAGTGGTTTCATGTAGATGTTAAATAGCAGGGGGGAGAGGACCGACCCCTGAGGTACCCCACAAGGGAGAGATCTAGAGGTCGACCTCTGACCCCCCACTAACACCGACTGCGACCGACCGGAGAGGTAGGAGGAGAACCACTGAAGAACAGGGCCTCCCACTCCCAACCCCTCCAGCCGGCGCAGAGGCATACTATGGTCGATGGTATCGAAAGCTGCTGAGAGGTCAAGAAGCACCAGGACAGAGGATAAACCCCTGTCCCGGGCCTGCCAGAGATCATCCATCAGCGCGACCAAAGCAGTTTCCGTGCTGTAACCGGGCCTGAATCCAGACTTTTGAGGACCTAGATAATCGGCTTCTTCCAAGGACCGCTGGAGTTGAAGTGCTACCACCTTTTTAACAACCTTCCCCATAAAGGGAAGTCGGAGACTGGACGGTAGTTATTGAGCACGGCTGGGTCCAGGGAAGGCTTCTTGAGGAGGGGGCACACAAGTGCCTCCTTATAAGGAGCCAGAAAGGACCCCCTCCCCAAGGAGGCGTTGACAATCCCCTGGACCCAGCTCCGTGTCACCTCCCGACCGGCCGAAACCAACCAAGAGGGACACGGATCCAGTAGACAGGTGGTGGAACTTAAAGCTCCAATGGCCTTGTCCACTTCATCAGGTGTCACCAAGTCAAACTCCCCCCAGACAGATGGACAAAGACGTTTAGCCCCAGTCACCTCGACTGACTCGTTGTCAGTCGACTCTGTTTTACAATTGGAGTCGAGGTCCGCCATCGCTTCCTCCATCGCTTCTCTAGATGTCTCTTCTGGCGTTTCAACTCCTGGAGCTCCTCATTGAACCATGGAGCTCTATGGGGTCTAGTGCCGCAGAGAGGTCGCAGCGGTGTAATTTGGTCAAGGGCCTCCGCTGCAGCCTTGTTCCAGGCCTCAGCCAGAGACTCTGTCGAACTGTGGACGAGTATATCTGGAAGAACCCCAAGTGCCTTCTGAAAACCTTCTGGATCCATCAGGCGCCTGGGGCGGAACAACTTAATCGGTTCCGCCTCCCTGCGGGGGAGGATTGGAGCCAGGAAGTCAAGCAGCAGAAATATGTTCTACCTTCCTCCTAATTTAATGGACCAGCATAATGGATACAATTTACTAACGTTTCCTGATTTTGATCAGTAAATTTGTATTCATCCAGAGTTTAAAGGGAAATAGAAAGATGATTTATTTTATGTGCTTGCCAAAACAGCAGTGAATCTTCTCTCTGCATAGTTGAAATAATATTTCCTCTCTTCAGTAATGCACACATTGATGCTAATCAGAACTCAAAGGCAAAGGTATAGGGCCTTTGTTCTTGCATATGTGTGTCTGCACATATAAACACATCTACCTACCTCCAAACATTGAATTAAACTGGCAGAGAACACCCTGCTCTCATGATTGCCAATGTAATATGATGTATTGTATTGGCAGTTCTGTGTTAGCAAATACTTCAGAAGAAAAGGATTTAGGGGTAGTGATTTCTGACAGTCTCAAAATGGGTGAACAGTGCAGTCAGGCGGTAGGGAAAGCAAGTAGGATGCTTGGCTGCATAGCTAGAGGTATAACAAGCAGGAAGAGGGAGATTATGATCCCGCTATATAGAATGCTGGTGAGACCACATTTGGAATACTGTGTTCAGTTCTGGAGACCTCACCTACAAAAAGATATTGACAAAATTGAACGGGTCCAAAGATGGGCTACAAGAATGGTGGAAGGTCTTAAGCATAAAACGTATCAGGAAAGACTTAATGAACTCAATCTGTATAGTCTGGAGGACAGAAGGAAAAGGGGGGACATGATCGAAACATTTAAATATATTAAAGGGTTAAATAAGGTCCAGGAGGGAAGTCTTTTTAATAGGAAAGTGAACACAAGAACAAGGCGACACAATCTGAAGTTGGGGGAAAGATCAAAAGCAACATGAGAAAATATTATTTTACTGAAAGAGTAGTAGATCCTTGGAACAAACTTCCAGCAGACATGGTAGATAAATCCACAGTAACTGAATTTAAACATGCCTGGGATAAACACATATCCATCCTAAGATAAAATACAGAAAATAGTATAAGGGCAGACTAGATGGACCAGGAGGTCTTTTTCTGCCGTCAGACTTCTATGTTTCTATGTCTTCATTCAAAATATTACTTTCGTGCTCATATATCACGTAAGGTGTCCCACCTTTATGGTATGTGATAAAAACTCTGTGCAATATCATATTGCACAGATAAAATACATCTGTTGAATGTTTCAAAGTAAGAATATCTCAATTCCTCTTTTCCTAGCTACAGTAATCTCTTTAGTAAATGCAAAAAATGAGTTAGTGAACAATTTCATTGCATGTTAATTTTTCTATAAATTCAACCTTTTTTGTAATTTTGTACACAAAACCTAAATATTTTTTTCAATAAATATTAGAAAAAGTCATTCTATAAATTATGACTTGAGAACTTTCTAATCTATGAATGGCACTAATCAATATTTTTAAGTAGTCTGTTAATAAGATTCACAATCTGCTGAAGTTACTTTTTGGAAATGAAAGTATTCAATTATAGAATATTTCAGGACATTCTTAAAAGTATTAAAAATCATATAATTTTAAAGAAACAATATTATGTATCCTGAAACTAATGTCTTAAAAATTGTAATATATATAGATTTGTCAAGTTGATGTAGTAAAAATATCAACATCTATAAAAACAGAAATTTGAAAATTAATCAATTTTCCTTGACTTTAAACTCATTGCACTCCTGCCGCACAGATGTAATTATCAGTATTCTTGGTTTTCTTTGGATGGTTGCAGGTGAAAGAAATCTCTGGTGAAGAAACAAAAATGTGGGCTGCAAGTTGATTGAACTCAATCCTTGTAGCGCTAAATTGAGAAGTGATTTATTAGAGCTGCTAAAGCCTATAGACCATACATCACCTTCCTGGTTGGCTTTGTTGGCACCTTGTCACATTCTTGTGGGCTTGAGGAATTCATTGTTCTTGTTTGAACTGATAAGAACAAAAAAAAGGATTTTCTTTCTGAGACCTTGGGAAAAGTAGAAGGGTGGAATGTTGACATGAACAGCAGAGCTACACTTTCCCAAGCCTTTCAGTGATTTTTTTTTTTTGTAAACAGAAGACCACCAATCTTAGGTGTTTTCAGTTTCACCCTTAATAAAATTGTGTTTTCATTTGTGAAATGACAGGTTAATATACAGTATACAGGTTTTCTTTAGCATGCTAAAACTAAGAAAGATTACATTGATTCTTTTTTAGGTCTGGAAGTTGTAAGGCAGCCCAAGACTTGCTGTGTTATGGAGACAAAAGGGAAAAGAGAGATAAAACTTGCAACCTAATAAGTCAAATTGGTCAAATAAAACAAATTTCCAAATGTACGCTCAGGCCTATTTTTCTACTAACTTTAAAATTTATTATTCAAAACATAAAGGAAGTCATGCTTTTGGAAATAAATTCCAGCCTTATCTTCCAATCGTTTAATTGGAATGCTAAAAATAAAATATCTATTGATTTGAGGCAGTGCCGCTAAAATTCATACATATGTATACACAGAGGCAGAAAAAAAAGAGAATGAGAGAGAGAGTGAGAAAGAAAGAAAGAAAAAGAAAGAAAGAAAGAAAGAAAGAAGAGTTTTTGTTTGTTATCCTGGGTAAATAGCAATAGCACTTTAATTTATACACCATTTCATAGTGCCCTCTTTAAGAGGATTACAGAGTCAGCATATTGCCCCCAGCAGACTGTCTCCTCATTTTACCAACCTCAGAAGGATGAAAGGCTGAGTCAACCTTGAGTCTCATGAGATTCAAAAATAATGGAGAGTAGATGCAGGATTGTGCTGTTAGACTTGTCCTGTGCCATTTGAAACAAAGCTTTGATAAAATGCACTAAGCGTAGCATCTAGTGAAGCCATGATATGTTTAATCATGGTTTATTACAGCTATCTTAATTTACACAGCACACTAAGTATTATTACAGTGGGATGAATTTATATACCGCGTTAAGCAAAAATCAAATAAATAAATAAATCACATGATACTTTGGTAAACCATTTTTCATACGGTATATTTATTTTTTAGGAAGCTTTCAGATTTGTCTGATAGCAAATAAACAGGGAACAGGTTTATATTTAATGTTCTTACAATACCATAAAGAAAATGAGTTTTATCTCCACTTATAAATTAATTGTCATGGCTTGAAGTAATCAACATTTAAGATAAGGATTCTAGACTAGCTATGTTTTATGTTTAGCCTACAGCAAACTGCAGTAGTTAAACAATCAACACTTGTCATTGTTACTTATCAGGGCTTAAGGAAGGCTTTACATTTTGACTTCATTAAAGGTAAGAAACAGACCAGAAGGAAAGCAATAAGAATAGGAAGGGTCAAAAGGTTACATAAGAGAACAGTCTGTATATAGGCATGGCTAGTATGTCATATCCAAGCGTTCACAAATCTACCCAATTATGTAACAGAAGCATCATAAATTTAACAATGTACAGGATTTAAAAAATACAGATTAAAAGATCAGATGCCATTTTATATTCTGCATCATCTTAGACACAAAAAGGCCTTATTCTTGCATTTGCATTAATTTATAATAACTTTTATTTTAATAAACTACCATCGCCTATTTCTGTACTGTAGTTGCAATCTCTTAAATTAAGAATCTCAGCTTTTCTCACATGCATACTTTATATATTCCTAAATTCTAATTAATCTGTATGAAACATTGTTAAGCGTGTGCCACATGCAAGAGCTTCCTTTGTTGTTGTTTTTAATTGTACATAGCCCTGACTCATTTTAAGAGGACAGCTACATAAATCAACTAAATAAATAAATAAATTGGAAAGATTAGCAGTAGCAATGTTTGCCTCAAGCTGTCACAGTGAGGGGTATTTCTGGAAGTTTTTATAACCATAAATGTTGCAAATCTGCCTACTTAGAGCAGTATTGAATAGATACATTCAAACAGTACACAGTACCTATTAGCTTTTAAAAAGTCAATATTCATTTATTCAAGAAGGGTTTACATTTTGCACGAATACTGATGTTTAAATAAAAAGCAAAAAAAATGCAACTAGTGACATTTCTCTTCTGAAAATTAGTGACCATTTTTCACTTCTTGATCATTCAATGAATGATTTTCATTTCACAGTATGTACTACTTTTAAAATTGTTCCTAAGCAAGAGAGATGCTAAAATAAATTGAAATCTGCCGTTATGAAAAATAATTGAAATATTAACTGTTTTCTAAACTCTCTTTAGATTCCTAAAAATGCCCTAAAATAATTCTAGATTGAATTTCAATCACACATAATAATTTTGATTCCTGTATTGAAGGAGTATGGGATAAGTGGAAGGAAGACTGTGGAAGACTAGTGACACCTGCAGGATCCTGCTGTTTTTATCAGAATGAAGAAAGGCTCCTGGAGTTCCAGGCAGCTTGGCTATCTAATGCACATAGGAAAGGGGCAATTTTTACAGTGTTGCTTTTTGCCAGTTGACTCTTCTTGCTTTTTCTGTGGAAAACAGAAAGGCAAAAAATTTGAGCAACTTCTGAAATGGTTACAATAAATCTGTAAGCTATGTGCCAAGTTTAAAATAAAAAGCAGTGGTGGTCAATTGTTTATATTCCATCAAGTCACTGCTGAATCTTAGCAACCCTATAGGCCAGGAGTGGGCAAAGTGGGCTCTTCTATGACATGTGGACTTCAACTCCCAGAATTCCTGAACCAATCATGCTAGCTCAGGAATTTTGGGAGTTGAAATCCACATGTCATAGAAGAGCCAACTTTGCCGACCCCACCTACCAAGTACTAATCTGCAGTGTATTTCTTAACTGCTGGTTTCTTTACTTTTATTATACAATTCTTAAAGAGAAAACTGTTCATCACTACAATATCTTCATTGTCAGTTCAAAGTTGCTGAACATAAGAATAAATTAGTACATTAGTTTGATCTTCTTTATATTTAATTGACTTTGTTATAAGAACCTCCAGATCATTTGCACTTTTGGAATTCATAGTACTACATCAACACAGTACAAGTTATTGATAGTCATCTTTTTCAAATTCTGCATCCTTCATGTACTCATCATGTAGGTTGAATAAGGAGAGAGTATACTGTATACTCTTATATCACACCTTTACCAACTTTAATCTAGTGTGTTTTACTGTGTCTAGGACTTTTAACCTCCTCCACTTGGCCGAGCCTGTTCCGTCCCCAGCCTTCTGCCCCCAAGCCATTGGTTGCTGCCTTTTCCCCCTGGTTCTTTCACCAAATGGGTCTGAAAAGCACTTTAACCCTGGCCTTTTGGACGCAGGGGACACTTTGCTGCCAGCCAATCAGAGGATTTGTTACTTTTCATTCCCTTCCCTGTGTGGAAGCAGCCTATTTTGGAGAAGGAGCGGGTGTTTTATATTTTAATTTGTTCATGCATGTGTTTATTATTTCCTTATCAAGAGACATTATTTTAGAAGTTCTTTTTTCTCAGCTTTGAAATTTTGACAGTGTTAAATTAGCTTTATTGTGTTTTTTTTCCTGGCAGCGGCCGGCAGGTTCGATGAGGAGGCAGCGAGGAGGAGGAGGAAAGAGAGGGCAAAGAGGGCCGGCCCCAGGGCTTGGTGCGGTGTCTTTCTGTCTGGTGTCCCAACTCTGATCATTGATTTTGGGGTGGTTGATGGGCAAGTTATGGGAGGGATGGTATGGGAGCCTTGGGAGGATCCTCAGGATCCTTGCCTTTTCGGGTGTGTGATCGCTTCCACACCAAGATTTAGGCTCTCCTTATGGAAGAAAGTTTCAAAGGGATGGCCACCTCACAATAACTATACGGATATCTTAACATTTAGACGCCAGACAGGTGTTTCAGCTGGGCTGCAACCGGAGGAGAAACAGTGGGGTGGGGGAACTTGAGAGGAGGAGGAGGAGAAGGAGGGGAGGGAAAGAGATGGAGCGAGAGGGAGATGGTGAGGGTGGGACTGGGAGTGGGGGTTGAAAGGAACCAAACAAAAATCACGTGTGTGCACTCCCCACTCACACATACGTATCCTCCATGCACTCTCAAACCTGCGCATTCGCTCTCTCTCACTCTCTCACACATGCACGCCTTCTCTCTGCACTCAGCTTTGCTTTCCTCTTTTGCTGTCGGATCCAAAAGAGGGAGAAGGTTATTCGCTTTTTAATGTGTCCACTATCTTCCTTTTTGTGCTCTCCGTCCTCCCCTCCCCTTTCAAAACCTAGCCACTTTCCCCACCTTGCGATTCCTACTTTCACATGCACGCCAAAGCCTGGTGCAATAGAGAGCTTGAGATACACATACACATCGCCCTTGCTATTTATTATTAAACCCCATTGCTTCTTTTTTCCCCCTTTCTCGCTCCCCTTCCTCTTCCTTTCTGGGGTGCTTCTTCCCCCACTCCCTGCCCAAGTCCAGCCCCCTCACCTCTTCCTCCTGCCGTCTTTTTTTCTCGCTCTCTCCGGCTGGGGACTTCTAAAGCCTGGAGAGAGAGCGTTCATGCCAGTTCCCCCTCCCTTTTAGCCAGCTGGCTGGCTTGCTGGCTGGATCTCCCTCCCTCCCCTGATCCTCCCTCCTCCTCTGCAGTAGGAATCATGGGGTGGGTAAAGTGGCTGGGTTGGGAATGGGGGGGGGGGAGGACGGAGAGCACAAAAAGGGAGGTAGGGGACACATTACAAAGCAAATAACCTCCCTATTTTGCAGCCGACAGCAAAAGAGGAAAGGAGAGTATTCTCTCCTGCGCTTGGCTTTGCTCTCCTCTTTTGCTGGAGAGGGAAGGGTGGGAGACGGAGGAGGAGGAGGGAGGATCAGGAAAGAAAGGAAGGAAGGAAAGGAAAGAAAAGGGAAGGAAGGAAGGAAGGAAAGAAGGAAAAGGAAGGAAAAAGAAGGAAAGAAGTAAGTAAATAAGTATGCAAAGGAAGGAAGGAAAGAAGGAAGGTGGGCGATGAATTAGTGGCGCTGGGGAGGGAGGGAGACCGGGGGGGGGGGGGGCGATTGCTTTCTCTGGAGAGAAAGAGGCTTCTGGAATGGAAAGGCAAGGCTCCCTCCATCCATCCCCAGTGCCACTAATTCTCCTTCCTTCCTTCCTTCCTTCCTTCCTTCCTTCCTTCCTTCCTTCCTTCCTTCCTTCCTTCCTTCCTTCCTTCCTTCCTTCTCACACTTCTCCGAGTCCTTGGAGAGGGGTGGCATACAAATCTAATAAATTAAAATTAAATTAATTAAATTAAATTAAACCCCTCGGATGAGGAAAAGTAAATCAATCACAAGTTTCAGACCTGTAAAAGTCAGTATAATTGTAACAATCAGCACGTATCAACAGGTAAACAACAACCCTCCCACCCCACCCACTCATAGTAAGAACCCCTCAAATGAGGAAAAGTAAATCAATCACAAGTTTCAGACCTGTAAAACTCTTCAGGTCAAATAGACTTGAAACAGTACATCTGTATAGTAACTGCGCCCATCAAAAACTAAAACAAAAAACACTCCTAGTAAGAACCCATCAAATGAGGCAAAGTCACTAATCACAAGTTTCAGATCTGCAGGAAAAAAATTGTACAGGATCTCAAATTTCATTTCGGGTCAAATAAGACCCAAACAGAATATAATGGTTAAGACTGTCAAAACTTCAAAGCTGAGAAAAAAAGAGCTTCTAAAATATTGTCTCTTGATAAGGAAATAATAAACACACTGCATGCACAAATTAAAAATATAACCCCCCCGCTCCTTCTCCTAAAAAGGCTGCTTCTAGACAGGGAGGGAAATGAAAAGTAACGAATCCTGTGATTGGCTGGCGGCCAAGTGTCCTCTGCATCCAAAATGCCAGGGTGAAAGTGCTTTTGAGACCCATTTGGCAAAAGGGCCAGGGAGAAAAGGCAGCAACCAATGGCTGGGAGGCAGAAGGCTGGGGACGGAACAGGCTCGACCAAGTGGAGGAGGCTAAAAGTCCCATTCTAGTTTTACCACATTTTATTTGGATTGTGGATTCCTGAGTTGTTTTGAAGTTTCCATTTTCTTAAGTACTTTCCAAGCACAATCAACCTAAAGACCTTTCTATAATCGATGAAGGACATATAGGTACTCTTCTACTTACAACCATTCATTTAGTGACTGTTTAAAGTTACATCTGTCCTGAAAAAAATCACTTACAACCATTTTTCACACTTGCGATCATTGCAGCATCCCATGGTCACAGGATCAAAATTTGGATGCTTGGCAGCTGGCTTGTATTTATGATGGTTGCAGTGTCCTGGAGTCACATGATCTTCTTTTGCTACCTTCTGGCAAGCAAAGTCAATGGGAAGCCAGATTCACTTTACAACTGTTACTAACTTAACAATGGCAGTAATTCACTTAACAATTGTGGCAAGAAAGGTCATAAAATGGGACAGATTTTACTTAACTGTTAGCTTATGAATATAAATTTTGGATTCATTTGTGGTCATAAATTGAGGACCTGTACTGACTTCTTCTGGATATTCTTTGGCTTTTTTCAAAATCCATCATGCACCAACATTGTTCCTTGCTATTCTCTAAAATCAGTTTGAATATCTGGAATTTTATATATATATAGGACTCTAATCTATGTAGACTGATTTTTAGCATTATTTTAGTAGCATGTGTAATTAAGGATATTGTGCAGGATATTTGTACATTCTCTAAAGGCTCCTTTTTGGGTCATGTTGTGATGCGATGGGCAGCAAACAAATGAAATAAATAAGTAGTTACATAAACTGAACGTTTCAAACGTTTTGAACTCTGATATTCGTCAGATTTGCTACCTTGTTTAGATTTTTCTATTTGCCAAATTTCTAGCCTTTTGATTCAGTAATGCCTAGAATGCTGATCTCACTTCATCTTTTAGTTTTTAGAGGTTGTGCTGAAGTGGCAATAGCTTTTAGTATTCCATCTCTGATTTTCAGAGAATTAACTGCTCTTTGCCTATTGACATCCTTTATAGCAGCGTTTCCCAACCAGTGTGCCGCCGCGAGACATGGTCAGGTGTGCCGCGAAGCTCCTAGGGAAGCTCCAGCTGGGTGGGGCGCTGCCGGTGCCGGTGCCTCCGACCTGGAGCTCCCACTCGCAGCTGCCCCGCCCGGCTACTGCCCGATGTTGCTGTTTCCGGCGCTCTCCTGCTGGGCCCCAAAGAAGAAAGGCGGGAAAAAAGGAGAGTTTCATTCTTCGCACCTCCTTTTTCCCGCCTTCCTTCTTTGGGGCCCAGCAGGAGAGCGCCGGAAACAGCAACATCGGGCAGTAGCGGGGGGGGGCAGCTGCGAGTGGGAGCTCCAGGTCGGAGGCACCGGCACCAGCAGCGCCCCGCCCAGCTGGAGCTTCCCTGGCGGGGGCAGCAACCATTGTCCTTTGGGGCCCAGCAGGAGGGCACTGGCAGTGGGAGCGGGAAGTTGCTGGCTACAGCGGCCCCAGGCAGTCATGGGGAGATGGCGACGGCTCCAGGGAGCTCCAGGGTGGAGGCACTGACAGTGGCAGTTGGACGTGCTGCTGGACGCCATACATGCTGGCGCTGCGGGGCTTCCACTGGCTCGCTGGCTGGGCCAGAGGTACCAGCCCCATGCCCAGCACAGCGCCAGCATATACGGCATCCAGCAGCACATCCAGCTGCCGCCGTCAGGGCTCCCGCTCACAGTCAGCCGCTCTGCCACCACCCTTGGCTACTGCCCGATGCCGCAGTTGTTGGCGTGTAAAGAGAGAGAGAGAAAGAAAGAGAGATAGCAAGAGAGATAGAGAGAAAGAAAGAGAGACATAGCAAGAGAGGCAGAGAGAGAGAGAGAGAGAAAGAGAGAGATAGCAAAAGAGACAGAGAAAGAAAAAGAAAGAAAGAGAGATAGCAAGAGAGACACAGAGAGAGAGAGCAAGAGAGGGGGAAGCAGGGAGAGAGAAAGAGAGCAAAAAAGAGAGGAAGGAAGAAAGAAAGAAAGAAAGAGGGATGGAGAGACAGAAAGAAGGGAAGGAAGGAAGAGAGAGAGAGAAAGGGGAGGGAGAAATAGAGTGAAAGGGAGGAAGAGAGATATTTTTTTTTGTCCAAACTTTTTTTTAGCGCCCCCCCCCTCCTCAATGTTCCCCAGGATTTTGAAAATATGAATAATGTGCCGCGGCTCAAAAAAGGTTGGGAAACACTGCTTTATAGCATGTCAGATTGAGATTAAAATCTTCATCCGAGTACAGAATTCTTTTGGAAAATGTTTTTCCATTGAAAAAACAATAGTAGTGGTGATTAAATGACTCTTAATATAAAAATGTGATTGTGGGTTTTTTCCCTACAAGAAAAAAAGCCAAAGAAACATAAGCATGAATGCAAGTGTGTTTAGGCATATTTCCCCCAAAATTGCAAGATATATTCATATTCTCCATTACATCTGGAAGGAGAGTCCAACATGGGTTATTCTCTAGTCCTATTGGTAGAGACTGAGTTTATAATTAACATATTGTTAGGCACCGCCCCTTGCCTGCCCCCAATGAACTCAGTTTTAAAAACTCAGTCCAAGTGAAGAGACGTATGAGTTTAAGCTAGTGAATAAATAAAATTGTTAAAATTGACTAATCTTTTTTCTTCTTGTTTTTTTATGTGTTTCAGATGCTGCAGAAGATCAGGAGGGGTCTCTGCCCTCCGCGGGCAACACCCCCATCGAATTCCCCCGCGAGACCTTCCCTCAGAGGGTACCGTCTCATCAAGGGGTGCCAGCCTTGGGTCACTGGCCTACGCGGCCAAACCCGGCTGTGAGCCAAAGGTGGGGGGGGGTCCACCCCCCCACTGGGAGGCTAGGGGACTTGGAGTCCCCTGAAGACAGCGGCCTCCCCCCGAAACCAGCGGTGAGGAATCAACGAAGATCAGGGGACTCCCGATCCCACCTCCCATATGTTTGGCGGCCAGCCATGAGCTGCTGGGAACCGCAGCTTCCGCCGAGCAAACAACGCAGCAGGAGATGAAAGGAGGGATCGCCTCCCATATGTTCGGTGGCCGACCGCGAGCCACCAAAAACTGCCGCCGCCGCGCTCAGCGCCACGGCAGAAGGGGAGGTTGCCATCTCCCATATGTTTGGCGGCCGCCCATGAGCACAGGGAATCGCCGCCGCCGGACCAGGCGCGGAAGGGGAGGTTACCGACTCCCATATGTTCGGCGGCCGGCCGTGAGCTGCTGAGGACCGACAACGCCGCCACCGTAATTACGGCTTCAGGCACCTCACCCCCCAACAATTGGGGCTTACAAACCGCCATATTGGGAGACGCCATTTTGGCGGTTGGCGGGAGGCCCCCCCTTCTTTCCCTTATTGGCAATAAATGCGAAAGGGCACGAAAGAAGGCTAGAGGGGCGGAGAGACGCAAGCGCAGTCTAACAGAGACACGGGGCCATTTTGTGGGATCCTGAGAAAGTGGAAGGCGATAGCCGTTTTTTCTCTGTTCTCACTTGCAAATCACTTCTTGACTGTGAGTACCATGGAGACAACTGTCGGTGGGGATCAGGCGGCCCCCTCTACCCCTGTCCCCAAGCCCAAAGACAAGGAGAAGGCAAAGGCTAAATCATCTCAGAGCTCTTCTTCCTCAGCCCTCAAAGAGGCCGAGAGGCGAATCCAAGCCTTGGAGCAGAAGCTGGAGGCAGCCCTCCACATGGCTCCCCTGACTAAAGCAGGGTCATCCCTAAGTCTGGATCATCTTTCCGGGCCAACAACTCCAAGATTAATTCATGGGGAGACAATGACTGAGAGGGATTGGTCCCCAGATCACCAGATATTACCTCAGCTGCATCCCCCCATGAGCAGACCAGGTTCTGCAGATCAGGAAACACCACTGTGGGGGTTCTCCCCCCAGCCCAGAGTGGCTCCAACTGTTACATTCACCCCTACAGCTGCTGGACTCAGGGCTCAGCCTGACAACTGGCGAGATATGCCACCAGCCCTACAGGACTTGATTACGAATGCCTACTCACAGGGCATAGCAGCTGGAGTGCAACAGGGCACTCAATAACAACCACGTCAAGCCCCAAACCGGGATCTTTGGTCTGCACTGCCCCTTTCAGATCTGGGGTCCGTGGCAGAGGAACCAGGCTTAATGGAAGACAAAGAATATGACCTGTCAGGTGATGAGACATCTCCAGAACAACCGCTGGCAGCAGCTCTATTCAAGCACTCGTTGTTTAGAATACTGCTGCATAAGGCAAAGCAGGCGGTGGACTTGACAGGTCCAACGAAACCCTCACAAGCCTCAATCGATGATATATGCCGGGTTGCAACTTGGACTGCACCCTCTACGTTCATCAGACACTATAGACTAGATTCTTATGCTTCAGCTACCCTGACGCAACAATCTCTCATGTTGCACTCTCCTTCCAGATGCAATGGAGAAGAACCGTTGTACCTACTTGAATGGTCTTCTCAGTGCACTGGAAGGAGAGTCCAAAGCCACCCAGCATTAGATTGTTTCAGGGAAGCTGGGTTCGGAAGTTATAGTTACTGTTAATTATGCATTGGTTCAATAAAATTGTGTTGGATTATAATACCTTCGTTTTTAAAACTATGCTCATTGGGGGCAGGCAAGGGGCGGTGCCTAACAATATGTTAATTATAAACTCAGTCTCTACCAATAGGACTAGAGAATAACCCATGTTGGACTCTCCTTCCAGTGCACTGAGAAGACCGTTCAGGTAGGTACAATGGTTCTTCCTGCTTTTGTTCTTTGTTTTTCACACTGTTTCTTGTTAAAAAGATTTATCAGTAAAAATATCAGAAAGGTTGGCAGCTTGGATGCGCTTGATTATTTCTCTCTTCTTCATTTTCCTTCTTCTTGTGAGAGCTGTTTTACTTTGCTTTCTAACATTGAAAATCTCAGCAGAGTGTCACTGCATTCTGCTGGAAATACTCTGAGCCAGAAAAGACTTCTTTGGCTCTCCTAGTTGGCTTTTACAAGGGCATATGTGAAGACTGAGCTGATCACTTTTGAGTTGTCTGGAACATGACTAACTAAATATGTATTTTGCTTGTCAGAAATAACAACTCAGAGTCTTGAATATATAGGTTGGAGAGTTTTTAGCAGGAAGAATGAATAAAATAAACACAATCACCTTTGTTACGGAGTGTGCGGAACCCTTGAGTTTTCAAGGACATGCACCGAGGAAAATGTGGGATTCCAGCAGATATCCAGGAGATATGAGTAATTATTCAGTCATACAAAACAGATACATTAAGGTGTATAAAATAGTGTTTACCTTAAAATAGCACAGTCAAGTTAAACAGTCTGGTCATTCACATTCAAATCAGTCAATATCTCTCAATACAGTAAGAATATTACAAGCCTGTCTTTGTCTTACATGTCAGAGATGTATTACAGATTACAAATACAGTACATCAACACACAGCTTACTAAAACAGTTACAGTGAATCAGCAGAAAGAACAGAGAGAGTAGAGAGAGAGAATCATGCTATCTGGCTCCCTCTTATGGCAATTTGTAAAACTACCTCTTAAGGCTGTAGTACTTCAATACAAAGAAACATTCATTGTTAGCTTGTTTATATAGTGCAAACCCAACTGTTTGGTACATAGTACTAACAACCTTCACAAAAGTAAATGTTCACTATCCTTTCCATAACAGTACCATATATAAGAATGTAATACAGTGTCGTGTGTTGTGTTGTGTAGTGTAATATAGTGTATAAAATGTAATGCAATGTAAATACCTAATAGAACAGTATTATTAGTGGGTACCTAGTGTTTGGGTAGTGATCAGGGCTGGCCTGCTAGCTAGAATACCTAATTGGGCTTGCCTCCGCAGCTCTGAGTTCAAGCGGAATTATGCTTCTGCATCCGTGCAGGTACATCGTGCACGGAGATGCAGGTGCGCCCATGTTCTAGAGAGGTTTTTACTTCTGTGTATGCCTCGCCGGAACCTGCATCTCCTTGCATAATTTTGCTACCTGCATGGGCGAAGAAGCAGATTTCCGCTCAAACTCATGGTATCTCCAGAGTCGTGGAGGCGAGCCCAATTAGGCATTCCAGCTAGCAGCCCACCCCTGGTAGTGATCATGTTTCCTAGGTATGTTTAACAATTTATAAGGGGGGTGACAGAGTTTTAAGGTTATCATAGGCAACATAATTATTTTCTCTTTTTAAAATAGAGAGGGAGAAAGGGTTGTTTCTAATGATAATGGAATTTATCAGGTTAATGTACTCCAGATTAAGGAATAATATTTACTACGTTTTACTTGGGAGTCTCCGCTCAGTTTCAATTGTTCATACAGAGAAATTTGTCATTGCCAAAAAATAACTGAATTTTGCTTATAGGCAAAACAAAACTTCCTCTACCTCTCCCCACCTCCCAAATTCCACAGATAACAGCTTTTCTGCAGATTAAGCACAGCTCTAGCTACATGTTGCATATATACATATATAAAAACCAGGTGTCATGAGTGAAAGTAAGCTCATAGACATAAATTAATTTAAAGGTCAACTTTATAGCAGCAGGCAAATGCTGTTGTATTTTTCAGCATTTGTTTGAACTAGTTATATGCTGTCAAAGAAAAGCAGAAATCACTTAGGAAGGAATGTTTGTTTTATCGTGGTTGACCAAAAGTATTCTAGTGGTTATAAACAATGTAGACAGTTAATGATGGGAGGTGCCACTTACTCAATCTGAAACTTATTCACAAACCTTTGACACTGACTTAAGGTCACTACAGATAAAGAGAGAAGCATTTCCCAGGGAAAAGTACCATAACTTGTATATTATTTTAGTGGGAAAACGTGCACAAAAGAAAAGCAGAGCAACATTTTATATTGACTTTAAAAGTTGAAATCTGTTTTGCCATCCATGCAGGACACAATCCATGTGGAAGTTTTTTTACTTTTAGAGGAGGTAGCAAGATCCTTAAAAACACATCTGTTAATACGTTAAACAGTGTATTTCTGATGGGGGGAGTGGTTATTTCTAAAAATGCATATCAGAAGGAGACAGATAGGTTTACTGTGAACTCTCCCTTCAGAAGGAGGACATCTTATAAAAGAATGTAAAACAGTTAACTTTTAAAGGCACCACTTGTAAGGTTGTCACCCCCATATGATGCAGTAATCTGGCATGATAAGGTCTGTAGCATGTGCCTTCGGTAGGCCTAAATTAGTTCAAAAATCTACACCCATTTTTCACTTAAAAGAAGACCAGAATTTTTGTTACTATTGCATTAATCATTCTTCTGCTTAAAAGAGGCATTTAAATGCCTTGCCATATTTCTTAGGTTAATCATGAATGATACTTCATAAAATTTATTTGTGTCTTCTAGCAACTGGGAAATACCTACACTATGCCTGGATCATCTGTTGTGTTGTGTTGTGAGCCGCTCCGAGTCTTCGGAGAGGGGTGGCATACAAATCTAATAAATAATAATAATAAAAAAATAATCTCCTTCATAGACATTATACCCAAAAAGTAACGGCTTGCAAGATAGCTCCTTGCCTTTTAATTAAGGTATATTTTCCACTATTAGTTAAAAGCAAATATTTATTTTAAGGAGAAACCATTCTCACTTATATTTTTTGATGAAAGGAACAAATTATATTATACTTCATATCCTTCTCTTTCTGGTTCTGTGTATTTAGAAATACAGTATATACATACTTGTATCAACTACTAAAGGTCTATTTAGGTGAAACAAACTTATAATGAATATATGTTTCATAAATTATTTGATATCACTGAGTCTCTCTATCTCTGTCTCTCTCTCACACACAAATACACACTTCTTTCAGCAGAATATTGTTTCTGTATACAGTGATACCTTGTCTTATGAACTTAATTGGTTCCAGGACGAGGTTTGTAAGGTGAAAAAGTTCGTATAATGAAACAATGTTTCCCATAGGAATCAATGGAAAAGCTATTAATGCGTGCAAGCCCAAAATTCACCCCTTTTGCCAGCCGAAGCGCCCGTTTTTGCACTACTGGGACTCCCCTGAGGCTGCCCTCCATGGGAAATCCCACCTCCGGACTTCCACATTTTTGCGATGCTGCAGGGGAATCCCAGCAGGCGAATCCCAGCGTCGCAAAAATGGGTGCCTCTCTGGCAACGGAAGTCTGGAGGCGGGGGAACCCAGCGGCAGTGGCAGGTTCGTAAGGTGAAAATAGTTCGGAAGAAGAGGCAAAAAAATCTTTATAGTTTATACTTGGAAATGTAGAGGATTGATGAAAGTTAATAATAGTAAATGCTAAATGCCTGAAAAGTAATTGAACTTGGAAATATTGAATGAAATTATAGAAAAGTAAATATGGAAATGTATTAATTGATGCCTTGGTGTTCAGATAGATTTTCATAGTATTACTAGATTACTATAATACTGTGATAAATATTTAAGAAATGAAGATTTTAAAGCATGGATTTATTAATAGTTGTGTTTTTAGTTTTGCTGTTTTTTTTAGTTTTAATAGTAATATATTTTGGTTTTGTTTTATTATTAATTTCTTTTAATAAAAAAGAAGGGAATATATATACAGCTAAAACATTTGATACATACATACATACATACATACATACATACATACATACATATATATATGTTTTCGTAGATTTTCACGGGTACAGGTATGACGGTCTTGGTATATTCGGGTTTCTTCCCGCGTAGGATTTGGAAATTTCTGGCGACGTTTCGACGAGGTCCCACTCGTCATCTTCAGGCTGGTGTTTCTGTCCTTGTTTTAAGGCGAACACTGCGAGACCTGAGCTGCCTTCCTTCTATAAATACTGTACCCGTGAAAATCTACGAAAACAAATATCTTACCTCTACGGGGAGGATACCTTCTTGCTGACCAGGACCTACGAGAAACTTGAGGTCCAAAGAGCTACCATCCTATGTGACCTCAAATTTCTATGCAACTGCCGAGACAGAAACTTGATCCCCAAATGCTGCCAACTAAAATTCCATTCTAAAACCCCATCCACTGAACGGATCCTGAAAAGAACTGAATTAGCCCTAATCAGAAATGAACTCCACAGAAAAAGATTCCTACTAGACCAAACCAACAAAGACCTACTCAGTCTTCACCTCAAACTCAGCAACAGAATCCACCCAATACTCTGGGACAAATCCAAACAACTAGTCCTCTGGAGAGCTGAAACAGAAACCTCCCTCAATACAGACATACACACCAGGAAACTCCACAATTTGGAAAAACACCAGAAGCCCAAACCTTTTCCACAGCAACTCATGAAGAATACAGTACATAATATATCGGACAGGACCCTCACCACAGCAGAAACCAACGTCCTCTCCAAAGGATTCAACTTTGCAGTCGCCCCCAAACGCATCCCCACTGAAAACATCATATGTGGAGTTGAAGCCACCCTAACCAAAATCAACCAAGATGAAGCCAACAAAATCAGACTCGAAGTCACCAATGTCCTCTGCTCCAGCATTCCACCCAGAAGCAACTTACATAAAGATGAACAAAAAGCACTCATCAACTTGAGGAAAGACAATAACATAATCATCCTCCCAGCAGACAAAGGCAATGCCACTGTGGTGATGAACACATCTGACTACCAAGACAAGCTATCCAACCTACTCCAAGACCCCGCTTACAAACCTCTAAGCACAGATCCTACCACCTACCTGGAAAAAACCACCAAATCCAAAATGAAAGCTTCTCCCATCAGTGAAGAAATCCAGCAAAGAATCATCCCCAGAGAAAAATCATCCAGATGCCCCAAGCTCTATGGCCTCCCCAAGATACACCAAGAAGGAACACCACTCAGACCCATAGTCAGCTCCATAGGCTCACCCCTACAGAATCTTGCCAAATTTCTCGCCAAACAACTCCAGCCCTATGCAGAATCCATCATGTCTCATATACAAAACTCATTCCACTTCATAGAAATCATAAAGGAACAAAACCTACAACCCAGTGACCTTCTCGTAAGCTTCGATGTCATATCTCTCTTCACCCAAGTGCCTATCAAAGAAGCCCTGACAGCCATCCAAAACAAATACAACCCCCCGAAGCACATCTTAGATCTGTCCAACCACTGCCTGATGAATACATACTTCATCCACAATGGACAAAGATACAAACAGATAGAAGGAGCCCCCATGGGATCACCCCTGTCACCCGTCATCGCAAACTTATACATGGAATATTTTGGAACCAATGCCTTGGACAAATCTGAATACAAACCCAAACTCTGGCTTAGATATGTAGATGACACCTTCGTAATTTGGCCACATGGGAAAGAAAAACTGGACAGCTTTCTCACACATCTCAACAGCCTACACCCCAAAATACAATTCACCATGGAAATAGAAACCAACAACAAACTTCCCTTCCTGAATGTCCTAATCTACAAAAAACCCGATGGCTCCCTAGGACACACCGTCTACCAGAAGAAGACACACACCAACCGCTACTTGAACGCAAAATCCCACCACCACCCCGCACAGATCAATTCCGTAGCCAAGACCCTCATTTCCAGAACCAAACGCCTAGCCGACAAAGACCACCTGGAACCTGAATTACACAGTCTCACAAATGTATTAATTTCCAATGGATTCCAAAGAGAGGCAATCAACAACTTAATCCAAAAAGAGACACCCCCCAAGAACCAAGACACAGAGCAGGACAATGGCATCGCCCTCCTCCCTTACATCAAAGGCACCACGGATAAAATCAGTAAAATTCTCCGCAAACACAACATCAAGACAGCCTTTGGTACAGATAAAAAAATAGCCAACATCCTAAGAAACCCGAAAGACAATATCCAACTAGAAAACCAGGGAGTTTATCAAATACCGTGTAAAATCTGCCCAGCCACATATATTGGACAAACGAACAGGAGAGTAAATGCACGTGTTGCAGAACATAAGAATGCATTAAAGAAAAAAGAAAAAACCTCCTCCCTTTTCCAACACTTCAAAACTACAGGACATGAAATTGATTTTGACAGTACCAAATTAATTTCCAAAACAGAACACTACAGCAAAAGAATAATCATGGAAGCCATCGAGACAGAAAAACATCCCCAAAATATGAACAAGCGGGATGATACCTCTCGCTTACCAGACATCTGGAAACCAGCCCTCAAACGTATCCCAGCCATAGAAACCAGACTCAGAACAACATTGTAAAACAATCAAGCAGCCTGCAAGTTCCAACTACTAAGGATATCACGCCTAATCTACAACCATTAACTAATCAGCATACCTCAGCTACATCAACGACCCCAATTGTTACCCCACTGACTCACCAGGAAGTTTCTACACAACAGGCAATTGCTGAGCCATCAAACCACACCCAGCCACCAGTATTTATAGAAGGAAGGCAGCTCAGGTCTCGCAGTGTTCGCCTTAGAACAAGGACAGAAACACCAGCCTGAAGATGACGAGTGAGACCTTGTCGAAACGTCGGCAAAAATTTCCAAATACTACACGGGAAGAAACCCGAATATACCAAGACCGTCATATATTTATACAGTGATCCCTCGATTTTCGTGGGGGTTACGTTCCAAGTCCTCCCACGAAAATTGATTTTCCGCGAAGTAGCGGCGCGGAAGTAAAAACACCATCTGCGCATGCGCACCATTTTTCCATGGCCACGCAAGGGCTTGAAGTTGGAGGCGGGGAGCGACGAAAGTGCGGAGGCTGGCAATGATTGCTTTTAATGTCGGCCACCCACCCAGCGCCTCCGGCCTCCTCGCCGCTACCCCCCGCCTGCCCGATTCGCCCCTCTCACCGGCTTTCTTGGGGCACAAGTCCTCTTGCAGCAGCGCTGGCGGCTACGGCTTCTTGGCCTCCTCATTTGGCCGCTAGCCGCTCTGAGTGCTTTGAGAATGCCCGCCCCACCCCTCTTGTAGTCCCTTGGCTGAGAGCACTTTCGTCCCAGCTGTCAGCGAGGGGGGCTGCAGGAGGCGGGACAGGCGTTCTCACAGAGAGCAACGAGATGGAAAGGAGAGAGGGAGAAAGAGAGAAATGAGAAAATGATTGAAGCAGAGAATGACAGGAAAGAGAGAGAGAAGTGACTCTTGAATGAAAGCATACAGTATGGTAAAAGCACTTAAATAATGACAGAATAAAAAACCCCAGCCCTCACCTGTGTTTGAATTGACATACAGGTACAATATTCATTCATTCACTCAGTCATTCATTCATTCTTCTACAGTATGCCACTCAGTCCCAACACTTTTAACCCATAAATTACCATTTCCCATCCCCTTAATTACCATTTCCCCTTCCCATTTCCTCTACCTGTACCTGTACAGTACTGTACTGTACACATTGAATAAGACACTTAGTCATCCTGATAGTTATAAATGATAACAATATTTATTTACATTTTTTTGGGGGGGGGGTAGCATAACTAGGATAACTCAGGATCTTCTATCACCATTTCATCGGGCACTTCTACAATGGACGCTGCAGGTGATGGTGTGACAGACCTCTTGGTTTTCGTGACAAACATAGTTATGGGCAGTTGTTGGTGCAGTTTCTTTTTCTGGGCTAACATGGCTCTGTATGGTGCAAATGTGTTGTCAAGGGAGGCCTTAAAGTGTATAGAGCGAGTCATGTTGGGATCCCAAAGTTCCACCATGTGTTAGAGATGTGCAGCAGCTCTGTTCATTTCTGCAAGCCGCTCAAGCGTTACGCCAACATCTTCTTCTTCCTCAGCTTGTTCAGCTTCCTCTTCCTCCTCTTCTTCACTCGCTGACCTGGTCAGCTCCTCCAGATCTTTGTCTGTCAGCGGTAGGCCATGCTCATCAAGCAAACCATTGACTTCATCTGGTGTCATGTCAATGAAGCCTTCTCCACCCAGTGCCTGTGCCAGCTTCACAGATTTCTGGACTGCAGCATGTTGAATTTCTTCGGGAGCAAAACCCTTGTAATCATGCACCACTTCTGGCCACAATTTATTCCAGCAGGCATTCATTGTCTGTGACTTCATATCCATTAAGGCATTCTGAATGTTCTTCAGACACGATGTGATCGTGTACTGACGCCAGTAGCCCTTCAATGTGAAGTTTTCATCAGCATCCAATTCTTCCACGAGGCTTCCAAGGGAATTGCGCGTGTACAGTGCCTTAAATAACACCTTGATCCATCAGCTGGATAAGTGATGTGGTGTTTGGTGGCAAGAATTCGACTTGTACCCCAGCATGTTCATGTGCCAGGTCATCATGGCCTCCAGCATTGTCCATTAGGAGAAGCACTTTGAAATTGAGTCCTTTGCCAGCCAAATAATCCTTCACCTGTGGGATGAAGCACTGATGAAACCAGTCCCGCGTGAGGGGTTTTGTAATCCATGCTTTAGGATTATGCATCCAGTACACTGGCAATGCATTCTTATTTCTGTTCTTCAGGGCTCTTGGATTTCGTGACTTATAAATTAGCCCTGGCTTCATCAAAAAGCCTGCTGCATTCCCACACATGATCAAAGTTACCCGATCTTTCTGGGCCTTAAACCAGGGGCTTTGGCTTCATCTTGCATCAAGAAAGTCCGTGAAGGCATCCTCTTCCAGAACAGGCCTGTTTCGTCCATGTTGAACACCTGTTCTGGAAGGTAGCCCCCTTCTTCAATTAGGTCTTTAAAAGTGCCCTGGACGTACTTTTCGGCTGCACCTGTATCTGCTGAGGCAGCTTCTCCGTGCAATGACACACTCTTCAGGCCATAGCGCCGTTGAAATTTATCGAACCACCCTTTGCTTGCTGTGAATGTGGATGGGGCCGAAGAAGCAGAAGATGTTGATGGCTGGGGGTCTTCAGGGTCATCAGCACCTTCACCAGCACCTTCATCTGCAGAGAATGACAGGAAACGGAGAGAGAAGTGACTCTTGAATGAAAGCATACAGTATTGTATGGTAAAAGCACTAAAATAATGACAGAATAAAAAACCCCAGCCCTCACCTGTGTTTCCCTCATCTGCATCGCCTCCTTCTGTGTTTGCAAGACGGGTGTAGAGTTGCTGTGCCTTTGTCCGTATGGTGTTGGTATCCAAAGCAATGCTCTTTTTACGGCAGCCTTGTACCCACACGGACAAAGCAGCTTCCATCTTCATAAGGCGTTTGTTTCTAGGCGTCACCATTCTTTTTGCAGCCTTGTTGAATGTTATCAGAGAAGTTTGCCTTATCTTCTTTTCGTCTTTCCGAATGTATCGCACACTCGATTCGTTGATCCCATAATGCCGACCAACATCTGCATAAGAGCGTCCCTCTTTTAGCATGTCCAAAAGTTAAATTTTCTCCTTAATTGTCAGCATCTTCCTGCTCTTTTTAGTGTTGCCGCCTCCGCTCCGCGTGCAACGTTTAGGAGCCATCTTCCAACAAGTTTTAACAAGTTGCAAAAGTTCCAAAGCACGCTGGGCTAACACCACTGATTGGCTGAGATTTCTGTCCATCAGCATTGTCGGGTGAAATTTTTGCGATGGCAAAGCTGATTGGCCGAGATTTCGGACAATTAGCAATGGCAGACGTAAGTTTGGTGATGACGCATGATGTCATCGGGCGGGAAAAACCGTGGTATAGAAAAAAAACCGCGGACTATTTTTAAATTATTATTTTTTGAAAAACCGTGGTATAGCCGTTTCGCGAAGATCGAGACCGTGAAAATCGAGGGATCACTATATATATATGTTTTCGTAGATATATTTACAGCAGCATGAAGCTTACAACTTCAGCCTGATGATGGTGAATGTGATTTCCCCAAAACGTCGCATAGACATGCAAAATATTACACGGGGCAAAACCCGAACTCAGAACAATCTACATACATACATACATACATACATACATACATACATACATACGTGTGTATATATATATATATTTGTTTTCGTAGATTTTCACGGGTATATGTATGTAGATTGTTCTGAGTTCGGGTTTTGCCCCGTGTAATATTTTGAGTGTCTATGCGACGTTTCGGTGAAATCACATTCACCATCATCAGGCTGAAGTTTTAAGCTTCGTGTT